>NC_139909.1:6153092-6248092 GCF_905171665.1 Trachurus trachurus | reverse complement strand
ACACACACACACACACACACACACACTGACAGCTTTCCCTCTCATATAAATTTTCCACTGCAGCAGCAGCAGCAGCAGCAGCGTGTCGTCGCCGTCGTCGTCCTCGAACGCTGCACGTTCACATCTTTACCTGCAGTTCAGTGAGTGACAGTGAACGCAGCAGCAACACACAGAGCGTTACAGCTCCAACTAACAAACCATCTGCATATAGAAAAGAAACTAAAGTAAATTAATAAAATATAAAGTTAGTCATCATCAACAGGCAAAAAAAAATGCTAAGAAAAAAGTTTCTTATTTAAGCAATGGCCTATAGGAGGTGAGGGAACAAAAAGACAACACTAAAATGTAGCCAGTAAAAGCACACATAAGCAACAGTAACATACACAACACAGTAACAAGTAATTTGACAGACAGTTAAAGGGATAGTTCACTCAAAATTGAAATTTCAGGGGGTCTCTGTGCAGCACTGCATGTCCATATGACGGTTGCAAATGGATACCACTTTTCTTCGTAAGGGAAGAAGAGCTTCAGCTACAAAACAAGCTTGAAATATAGACTTATTTAATTTTTTTCGGGACAATTTCGCATTTCGGGGCTTCAATACAAGACGGACATTACATACGAGCAGCATGGAGGTATTTGGATGTTTTTTGGTGTGTCTTTTTGTTACGAAGACAGTTGGTATCCATTTGCAACCGTTATATGGACATGCACTGCTACGCCGAGACCCCCTGTGAAATTTGAATTTTGGGTGAACTATTCTTTTAAGGCAATGAAGGAGAGACAAAGATACAACTTTTATTTGTGCTCCTCAGTCTCTGCATCCTGACCGAGCTGCTGCTGCTGCTGCTGCTGCTGCTGCTGCTGCATCAGCGTCACTCTGCTCGTTTGCATGTGAATGAGCTGCAGACGCGACTTTATTATAGAGTCGCTCAGCGTGTGGCGAGGTGGAGCAGCAGGTCGACAGGTGACGTTGAGAAGACGCTCAGAGTGAAGCTGCAGAGAGAAGACGATCAGGACCATTAAAGGAATAGTTCACCAAAAAAATTAAATTCAGTCATTGTTGACTCACCCTCATGATGATGAATACTCCGGAGTAGTTTTTTATTCCTCAAAGTGCATCTGGAGACCCGGGAGGCCGGTTCCTAGTCCAATGAAAACGTTAAATGAGAGTCAATAGGGACCGACACAAAAACGTCCATAAAACTACACAAAAAACATTTAATATTCCTCCACACTGCTCGTCCACTGCAATCCAAGTGTCCTGAAGGGAGATAGTCCAGAGTTTACTGGAAACAACATCATTTAGGACATTTTTACAGCCTCAACAGTCCTGGATTGAATTTGCCTGGGGCGCACACTTGCGTTCACGTGCATGACGTTGTTTCCAGTAAACTCTGGACTATATCCCTTCAGGACACTTGGATTGCAGCGGACCATAAATTCATATCATAACTCAGTCTAAATACTAAATAAATAAATGATTAAGTCATTCATTCTACAGCAATTCTCATCTGTTTCTGTTGTCAACAAAATGAAATGAGACAGAAAAGCCAGCGAACACACAGTTAACTATTTACAGTTTAATTGTATTAATCTTTGTCTTTTTTTACATCTGCAAAAAAAAGAAATACTAATTTGAATTTAAAAAAAAATCTCAGAGTCACATAAATTTACTGTTGATCCGAACTGAGCCCATCGAATGAGAAATCATTTGTCAATAAGAAAAAATCAATAAATATAAATTGCTAAGAGCTTTCTTTCATATAGCCTAAATAGTGACAGAGCTGCAGATTTTCATGTTTGTTAAACTTCTACTCCAATAAAACAAAACAAACATTAACTAAAAAAACTAAAACAGTGACTCTTTGATCTGAAAAACTTCAAACAAGTGAAAGTCTAAAAATCAGAGTTTGACCTTTGACCTGTGGATCCAGATGAAATCCTGATGTGAACATCTGTCGAGGCCCGAGGGGGAAATCCAACATGTCCGAGTCTGTGACTCCGGCATCTCTGCAAAATGAGATGCAGTGTGACAAGGGAAGGGGACAGGATGTGGAAAAAGAAAGAAATCTGGACAAATACACACACACAGGCACGCACATGCACACACACACACATGCACATGCACCAACACACACACACACACACACACACACACACGCACGCACACACACACACACACATGCACATGCACACACACACACACACACACTGAAGGATACGCTGGAAAAAGCTGAACAGAACAGAGCAGGACAGGTGCAACCCATTAACCACTGTATGGAAAGTCAAATAGCAGGACTGTGTGTGTGTGTGTGTGTGTGTGTGTGTGTGTGTGTGTGTGTGTGTGTGTGGACTGAGAAAGAGACTGAGAAACACAATGACAATCACAGGAAACCATTTAAAGCCAAAACCGACTCCAAACTCCTTCTTCTGCCTTGATTCCATAAGCTCCGCCCACCTGCTCCGCCCGGGGCCTTAAACCAAACGCCCCCGACGCTCATCTACGAGCATTATCTCCATTGGTGCCGTTGGTTTATCAAGTCATGGAGGTCAGTGTCCCATATAGAGAGACAAACATCTCATCTTGTGTGTACGTTAGAACTAATATCTATCTTTTGCGAACATGTTTACGCAAAGAAAATGGTGCGTTATCGTTCCGGTTTTATCCAACATCTCTGGAAAAAAAATAAAAAGATGAAAAAAAAGTCATTAACTGAGTAAAAATCGTTTCTTCACACACACTAAAATAAAGACGGATGTAGCCTCTGATTGTACTCCGCCTCCTAACTGCTAGCTTAATCCAAAAAATTTAGCCAAAAGGTAGGCGGGGCCAAGACTTATGGTGCGTTCAATTGGAACTCGGAAGTTGGATTTTCCAAGTTCCCAGTTGGCTACGTCATCATAAACGACCCCCTGAAGTAGCAAATTATGACTCAAAGGAACTTCAGCAACTCCGAGGACACAATCCAAGATGGCCGCTCCGTGCATCAATAGTAAATGAAAGCTGAACATTATTCTGTTTAGTGATAATAATGTCTAGAAATAGCCTAGAAATAACGGCCAATTTCATAGTAATGTCATGTTTTTCATAAAGGTAAAAGATTACACATGCTTTTCATGCTTTGAATTTTTTGGGAAAGGCCAGAATTTTCAACCAATTTCCACCAAGTCCTTCTGGTCTATTTCTATGCAATCAATCGTTATTTCTTGGCGATATTTCTCTACATTACTATGAAATTGACCGTTATTTCTTGACATGACGCAATTACTTGTTATTTCTTGATATTTTTACGTAATTAACGGCCTATAATTAAAAGGTTACCCAGGATTTCTTTAGGAATCGACAGAAGTTAAGTTGCCCACTAGATTTTAAAGAGTGAATTGCTTTGGTGCTTTTAGTTCGCTTATTCCTTGGGCCGGCTCTCCTAGTGGTCAGGAGAGGAACTGCAGCTGCTGCTTCAAGTTTCTTCTCATCTCCAGCTCCATCGTCTTCTCTCTCCGGTGCTCGACCACAGAGGATTCAGAGGTCGTTGACTTTTCCTTTCTCGTTTTTGGGGTAATTTTTTTTTGTTTTTCTTTTGTTTTGTTTTTTCTCGATTCGAAACCAGTGAAACAATGAACGTCTCTCTCGGAAAAATGTTTATGTTGTGATTGCATCTGCTCTCTCACAGTGATGGATGACCTTCAGCGTCTGAGCCGTTTCCTGTGAACGAGGCCGAGGCTGATTTGAAAACATATCTGTGATTGTGTCACATGAACATTTAAGGCATGGAAAAAAAAGGTAAAACACACACAAAAAAAAGAAAATCTGAGATACATGGAGAGTATATCGGGAGCGGCTCAGTGTTTCCTGCCTGGTTAATGGGAGA
Source organism: Trachurus trachurus (assembly GCF_905171665.1). NCBI lineage: Eukaryota > Metazoa > Chordata > Actinopteri > Carangiformes > Carangidae > Trachurus > Trachurus trachurus. The sequence goes on along the minus strand of NC_139909.1, from coordinate 6,244,220 downwards.
TAATGGAGGTCTGATTGTAATACGCAGCAGCTGATCCGATGTTGGGAAAACGCAGGGAAAGCTGATGACAGAGATCATATCTGCTGGGAAAAGCTGCTGCTGCTAACTCTCTCTTTCTTTTTCCTTTTCCTCCTTTCCTTTCTCTTTCTCATTCTCTCTCACTCCATCCTTCAGCTTTTTTATCCTTCCCATCCCTTTCTCCACTTGTACTGTAAGCTTTCTTTTTACTTTATGGCTCTCTTTTTACCACCGTCTCTTCTTCCTGTCATGTTTCCTCTTTCTCTTCTCCTCTCATTCATTTCTTTATTTATCTCCACCATCTATCCCTCCGTTATCTCCCCCCACTCTTTCCTTTCTCCTTCTCCTGTCCTTCCCTTCTGTCTTTTCTTCATCCCTCCATCCATCTGCTGTATAGTGAGAGGAGCCTCCACTCTGGTTAATTACCTGCTTCACTTACATCCACTTACAGTGCAAACTCCGTTTCACACCCGACACACACACACACACACACACACACACACACACACACACACACACCTGAATAGATAAAAATGGAAATAAATAACGGAATAAATACAGTAAATGCACACTTAAATAAATAAATGTGAATAACACAGAAACACACATTTACACACTCGATGCACAACAACAGGAAATAAAGTTTTGTCCCGAGTTGCTCAGTTCACACACTGAACAGAACTTGGCCTTGAGGAAGTAAAAACAAAAAGAGGAGAGGAGGAGAAAGAAAAGAGAGAGTAAAAATGAAGGCACTTGATCTCACACACACACACACACACACACACACACACACATCCTCTTTTATCTTGTGCAACAGGCAGGGTTAGGAAATGAGACGAGTGTTTTTTGTCTGAGAGGGCAAAGCAGAAAAAGGGATTTGTCTCCAAATGCAGCTGTAGCAACAGGCTTCCAGTCAGTGTGTGTGTGTGTGTGTGTGTGTGTGTGTGTGTGTGTGTGTGTGCGCGCGCGGCTAAATGAGATATTGAAACAGAGACATCCTCGCGTTTGTTCTTGACTGATGAGAGCTGAAAATAGGATTTGTCTTTGAATCAGACGAGGACGGCTGTAAGCCAGTTAAGACGACTGAAGAGCCCATTTCACACCGAGGAAATGGAAGCCGCTGTGAAGCGTTCGTCGCTCTGACAACAACAGATTACCAGCTACAGATTTTGTAACGACGTCGATATCGGAGCTTTTTTTTTTTTTTTTTTTTTCCAATAAAGCCTAGTGCACACTGGATGAAATGTGAAGGAAAAAAGTCTGGCTTCGTGTTGTTGAAGCAGAAAAGGAGTTGAAGAACGCGGTTGTTGGTGTTGGTTGGTTGTCAAGGCGTCACAGATGTGGCGGCGGTAGAAGGGATAGAAGGAGGAGGTCAGTGTTCGGTTCTGTTGATCGAAACCCGGGGTGGGTTTCCTCACAGCTGGACAAACCTCTGGAGGATCTGAGTTTGGCGTCAGATTACCCATCAAACCTCGGTAACACAATGTCAAAAGTTGGAAAACTGAAGCGTCAACAGAAGCTGCAGTTCCTGTCCTGACCACTAGAGTGAGTCTCCAACAGTCTCCATGGACTCAACATGTTACAATAAATAAGCATTTCAACATTTCACCTGTTTTCTTTAAAGGGATAGTTCAACATTTTGGCAAATTGGCCCATAATTGCCATAATCCCTATAGTCATAGCAGTAGGTTCGTTACCTTTAATTGTCGGTGCAAGCTATTTTTAGAACGGTGGAGCAGAGCCGTGAGCTGCTCAGAGCTACGCTACGGAGGCTCATTATGGGATTTCTTGGTTTCCCACATCAAACTTATCAAATAGTTGTTTTAGAGGTAAATGCAGAGACTGCTTGATGAAAAACTGTCCCTGAAGGCAACGTGCATCAGCGGTTTTGCATGAATTTCCCTCTAAAACAACTCTGTCTGGTAACGTTGTGTTATTATCTCATAGCGTGGTGAATGTGCAGCTCACAACTTGTCCACCAGAGCGTTGTGGAGTTGTTGGATTGTGTATTTGATGAGTTTGATGAGGGAAACCAAGAAATCCCATAATGAGCCTCCGTAGCGTAGCTCTGAGCAGCTCACGGCTCTGCTCCGCCGTTCTAAAAATAGCTTGCACCGACAATTAAAGGTAACAAACCTACTGCTATGACTATAGGGATTATGGCAATGGGCCAATTTGCCAAAATGTTGAACTATCCCTTTAACTTCTTTTGTACCTTTTAATCTATTTTGGACTCTTCACCTGTTTCTGATTGGTACTGACCTCATCTTATCAGGTGACGTTATGGCCTTGTAGCTGTAGCTGCAGTGAAACATCTGCTGATGTTAACCCCGTCAGTGATGAACCATGAGGTCATCCTGTGGTTCAGGTCTGTCGGGTATCGGCTGATATTGATTAACCCTCGATCTGCACTCCCACGGATCTGCTCCGTTTACCCCGGTCACACCCGAAAGCCTCGTCCACACTCTCCCTGCCAATTTGCCAATTCTGATACCAGATCGAAGGACGGTCTTACAGTAACAACTTCCTGGTGAAGCTTGGGTCACCTACTCAAGTCCATTGCCCAAGGTCTCTCTCTGCTCTTGATGCTGGTTGCATTGAGGGCGTTGACCTCCAACAGCTGGCGAGGACCCTACAGTCATGATCTTGAGCACCTGGCCTTAATGTTGTCCACCAGAACCACTGGACGGCGTCCCGGTATTGACCAAGTATCGACAAAGGACCTTCATAGACCTTCTGGACCAAGAACTTGATGCATTAAGTCTCTGACATCCAAAAAACAACATCTACAACAAATTTGCAGGTGAAGTTTCTTCTACAGTTGGGGCTGGAGTTGGGACAGTTGGAACTCTTTTAAATCCAGACTAAAAATAAAAACTCACTTTTTTACTTTAGCTTTTGAAGGGATAGTTCACCCAAAATTCAAATTTCACTCATTATCTACTCCCCCTCATGTCGACTAAGAGCTGTGAGAATTTTGTGCCTTCTCTCAGTTACGGGGGGGTCCGCGCAGCAGTATTTGTCCATATAATGGTTGTGAATGGATACCACTTTTCTTCGTACAAAAAGACACACCAAAAAACATCCAAATACCTCCATGCTGCTCGTATGTAATGTCTCTCTTGTATTGAAGCCCCGACATGAGAAATTGTTCCGCCGGAACCACCGGAATCACGCGAGATTTGCACTGACACAGGAAGAGCAGTGAACTGAGACACTGGGAGCTTCTGCTATAAACAAGCTTAAAATATAAACTTATTAAAAAAAATTTTGGACGAAGAAAAGTGGTATCCATTCACAACCATTATAAGGACAAATACTGCTGCGCGGACTGAAAACTCTGAAACTTCTCCCAGCCCTTAGTCCACATCAGGGTGAGTAGATAATGAGTGCAATTTGAATTTTGGATGAACTATCCCTTTACTGTAAGTCCCCTTGATCTTTGTTTTATTGCCTCGATCTTTTGTTGGTTGCTGCTTTTGTTCTGTTTTATCACTTTCCGCAATTCTTTGTGTTATGCCTTCATTTTTACAGTAACTGTACAGCACTTTGGTCAACTTGGGTTGTTTTTAAAGGGACAACGAGGAGTTTTAGAAAGCAAAGTGTTTTCATACTACATTTACCATGAGCCTCCGCGCGCACGGTGAAATTCTTGGACCGCCGCAAGACGGACGTCTTGCCAAGAATGTTTTCATTCATCAAAAATGAAAGTCAGAGGTTCGAAGACGATCAGATACCGTCGTAGTTCCGACCATAAACGGCGATTCAGCTGCGTTATTCTCATGACTCGCGGGCAGCGTCCGCGAAACCGAAAGTAAGGAAACACTGGTCGGCTCGCCCATCATTTCCACTATTAATTAAAATAACAAAATAACGATAGAGACAAAACAATATATTTATCGAAAATGGAGCCATTAACAAGTGTGGGTAACGTAGATTCACCCACATTAATGAGACTTTTTTATAACCTAATACAAACTCCTCGTTGTCCCTTTAAATGTGCTTTAAACTTGATTGATTGATTAAAAACGTACATCGTCTTGTTCAGTGGGCGCCGTTCTCCGTCTGCAGCGCTGGACAACCATGCAACAGATCCCAGTAACGGGGGGGTGGACAGAAATCATTTAGAGGCAGCAGCAGAAAGGACAGAGAATGACATTAATTTTAAGAGGCTGAATCTTTTTTCATTCTTTTTGAGAGCAGAAAACAGGATTTGCCTTTGAAACAGCGGAGAGCAGTCATAAGCCAGTTAGGAGTGTTAGAGCAGCCTATTTCACACTGAGAAAATAGACCTGCATTCATGACAGAACGTGAAGATAAAGAAGAAAAAAGGAAGAAGAGAAAAAAAAATCCCTAATTACGGCTGCAGAACACTTGATTTAATTCGCATGCTGCTGCCGAGATTATTCTCTTTTTGCTGCTACATAAACGGCTATCAAGAAAAAAAAGACACCAAAGACTAATCTGTGGACGAGTCATAAGCCAGTTAGAGGAATCAAACAGGCGATTTCACACTGAGGAAATGGGACTTCTTCGAGACGTCTGATTGGACGCGCAGAACAGAACAGAACAGAACAGTGTCGGACGTGAGGCTCGTTGTCACTTGTTGGAAAGTTTGAAATGTGAAGAAACTGACCTGAGGACGACTTTAAAGGGATAGTTCAACATTTTTGGCAAATTGGCCCATTGCCATATAATCCCTATAGTCATAGCAGTAGGTTCGTTACCTTTATTTGTCGGTGTAAGCTATTTTTAGAACGGCGGAGCAGAGCCGTGAGCTCATGGGATTTCTTGGTTTCCCTCATCAAACTCATCAAATACACAATCCAACAACTCCACAACGCTCTGGTGGACAAGTTGTGACCTGCACATTCACCACGCTATGAGATAATAACAGAACGTTACCACACAGAGTTGTTTTAGAGGGAAATTCATGCAAAACCACTGATGCACGTTGCCTTCAGGAACAGTTTTTCATCAAGCAGTCTCTGTATTTCCCTCTAAAATAACTCTGTCTGGTAATGTTGTGTTATTATCTCATAGCGTGGTGAATGTGCAGGTCACAACTTGTCCGCCAGAGCGTTGTGGAGTTGTTGGATTGTGTATTTGATGAGTTTGATGAGGGAAACCAAGAAATCCCATCAGCCTCGGTAGCGTAGCTCTGAGCAGCTCGCGGCTCTGCTCCGCCGTTCTAAAAATAGCTTGCACCGACAATTAAAGGTAACGAACCTACTGCTATGACTATAGGGATTATGGCAATGGGCCAATTTGCCAAAATGTTGAACTATCCCTTTAAACACCTGAACCACAGATTTCCCTCTGAGTCGATGAGCGTGGCGTCCACATCTGTCCATCTTTAATTCCCCAGATTAACCTCATAATCTCTGCCAGATCAACTTGTGACTCCAATGAGTTCTTTATTTTAAACTGTCCACATTCAAAGTTTCTAAAGTTTCCAGATATTTGAGGCAAAATCTGAGATAAAAACACATTAAACAGACGCACAACGAGATGTTTAAACATTGTTTAGCTTGAGCCTGGATGAAGTGGACACAGAACGAACTCCTACATGTGATAACGTCATGCTGAGAGAAAATGTTTTTCACTGGGGCCGAATGTTTTTAAGGAGGACGGAAGGAGTTTATGAGGTCAAGAAACATTTTCAAACGCCTTCAAGGAATATTTTGACATTTGGGGGAAATCCACCTATTTGCTTTTTTTTTTGTGTGTGTGTGTGTGTGTGTGTGTGTGTGTGGGGGTGGCAGAATTATTTCCAGTCTTTATGCTAAGCTAAGATAACCACATCCAGACACTAGCAACCGTAGAGTGGTATTGATCTCCTTATCTGAGTCTTGGCAAGAGAAATAAGTGGATTTTCCCCCCAAAATGTCACAATATTCCTGTAAGGATTTGTAGCAGAGCAGTGGTCAGTCAGAGAGGGAAACTTAGAAAATGTGCCGATTGTACGGTGACGAACTTGAATGCATCGTTCTCTCATGTGAAGTCTGAACGCTTTCATATGGATTTACAGTAAAAAATACGACAAATCAGGTTTAGAAGTGGACATTTGTGTTCTCACGTACAGAAACATATGAATTATTAGGTTAAAGAAACATAAGAGTGTGAATAGAGGACATAAATACGGTGGCCCAGAGGGGCAAAACACAACGGCAAAAGAGAAATACAACAGAAAAAGAGAAAACACAACACAAAAAGAGAAAACACAACGGAAAAGCAGAAAACACAACGGAAAAGCAGAAAACATGGCAAAAGAGAAAACACAACGACAAATTACTGTACTAAACTTTTTTTTTCTCTTTTGTCGTTGTGTTTTCTCTTTTTGTGTTGTGTTTTCTCTTTTTATGTTGTGTTTTCTCTTTTGCTGTTGTGTTTTCTCTTTTTGTCGTTGTGTTTTCTCTTTTTGTGTTGTGTTTTCTCTTTTTATGTTGTGTTTTCTCTTTTGCTGTTGTGTTTTCTCTTTTTGTCGTTGTGTTTTCTCTTTTTCTGTTGTATTTCTCTTTTTGCCGTTGTGTTTTCTCTTTTTGGGTTGTTTTTTCTCTTTTAGTGTTGTGTTTTCTCTTTTCTCATTGTGTTTTCTCTTTTATTGTTGTGTTTTCTTTTTTGCCGTTGTGTTTTCTTTTTTTGTGTTGTGTTTTCTCTTTTGCCGTTGTGTTTTCTGATTTGCCATTGTGTTTTGCCCCTCTGGGCCACCGTACCATAAATAAAGACAAAACAACTGTGAAAACATAGAAAGAAAGGAGGAAGGAAGTGCACAGGAACTTGTATTTGAGCTTCACTTAGCTCTGGTTGTCACTGACACACACACACACACACACCTACACACACACACACACACACACACACACACACACACACACACACACACACACACACACACACACACACACACACACACACACACACACACACACACACACACACACACACACACACACTCAGCCTTCAATAGTCCACAAAGTGATTAAAACACAGTAACACTCATACTTAAATTACACGTCTTTAAAATGATTTGACTTGACCTCAAATTTATACGGTTAAAAAAAAAATCCCGGATTGAGGCTTTTAAGTGTGTGTGTGTGTCTATCTGTGTGTGTGTGTGTGTGTGTGTGTGTGTCTGCGTGTCTATGTGTGTGTGTGTGTGTGTGTGTGTGTGTGTGTCTGTGTGTATGTGTGTGTGTGTGTCTGCGTGTCTATGTGTGTGTGTGTGTGTGTGTGTGTGTGTGTGTGTGTGTGTGTGAAGGATGGTGTTAAAGGGATTGGAGTAGATCTCATTATTACAGTGGAAGGGTTTAATCATAGTTTTCTAGATGGTGTTTTCCACTTGGTTAGCTCTCTGTCTCTCTCTCATCTCACAAATTAGACGTTGGCTAAAAGACACCGCCGCCACCGCTGCTCTTACAGTAATGCACTCCTCTTTTTTTTCTTTCTTTTTCTTCTTTTTTTCCTCTGATGTGTTCATTCTCTCTGCTTTTCTCTTCCGCATTGTTCCCTTCACCTCCTGTCAGTTTGTCAATCAATTCTCTTTCCTACTCTTCTCAACTTCCGCGTTCTTCTGTAAAACTTCTCCTTTTTTTATTTCCTTCCTGTTTTCTTCCTTTTACCTACACATTTCCTTCCTCTATCTTTCCTTCCTTCCTTCCTGTCCTCCCTTCTTCTCTCCTCTCTCCTGTGCTTGTATTTGTGTCAGCAGGTGCAACCGACTTCTTGTTTCCAGTGAAGGAATTCCCCTGATCTTTCCTTCCGTTCCTCCCTCTATCCGTGTCTAATCGTTCACACACACACACTTTCCAGGACTTTGATGGTTAGTTTGGATGAGTAAGACGAGGTGGAATATGTGAGCCGTGTTCACTGGCAGGTCTTTAGAGAGAGAAAAGAAAAAGAAAGAGAGAAAACATTCCTACTGTCTTTTAGGAAAATATCGGCTTTAAATTTGTCTGTTTGTCTGTTTAACGTTCATCATCTGTCACATCTGGACTCGTCCTCCCACCCTGGTTTCATAACTCCTTCTTCTTGTTCTGTGGCATTTTTGGATGTCAACAAATTACTGTATTAACTCGTTTATTTTGTTACTTTTTGGTAAAACAGAGCAGGAATCAACGTTAGCGTATACTTTGGGGTTTGGACTGTTGACGTTTGTAAATCTGAGCTCATGTTCACGTCGGCCATCTTGTTTCAGAAAATTTGTTGTTTTATATTCGCTGTACCCAATCAGCAGTGGGTAATAAGTATTATTTTATAATCAGTCTCGTTTGTAGCAAATAGCAAGAAGCTATTTAAAAGTTTGGCGACTTCTAGCTACATAGCTAACGTTACCACGTAGGCTTTAGCCGCTACAGCCGTTGTTATCTTTACGCTTTATGTCTTAACTGTGCGTTCACACCAAAAGCTTCCAAAGCTTCAAAAACGCCAGAAGTTAATTCATTTTCCGCGCCTCCAAAGCTTCCAAAGCGTCACCAGACGAGAAGTTGAGTCTCGGGTAACTTTATGGTAATTAGCTATGACGCGGTTTGGCGGCAACCAGTCAGAATAGAGACGTCCTTCGACTCCTTTAAATGACCAGCACGAACGAACTTCGACGTCACGTGAAGAGCGACCAAAGTAGCTAAAAATATTTTGCCTCTTTGGAAGCTTTTGGTGTGAACATACAGTTACAGTGACCCCGATATCAGAAAGCAGCAGGATCAGCAGACGCCTTGTTAGCATGCTAACAGCTACGTAACTAAAGGTTAGCACTCGCTTTGCTTTCCACCTCCAGTTTGACACCAAACTCAAAACATTTCCTCAAGACTGGTAAATGAACAGATGCTAATGCTAACACCTAATGGCAAAAGCCCTAAAAATATCTTGTTATGCCACAAACAGGGCCGTTGTGTAGGGGAGAAACGTGATGATAACTCTAGGGGCCCAGCACCCAGTAGGGCCCACATAAAACCCCAGTAGTCTAATCTTTGTATGACTGAATTATTCTATAATTCTATAATAATACTCATAGTAATGGTGCATTAGCATCAAAACAAAGTAGGCTAAATAAATAATGATAATGCATACGTAGTCTAAGAAAAAAAGTGGAAAAGTCAGAGGTAGGGGCCCACTTTAGTATTCTTTCAGGGGGCCCAGAATTCCTGGCAACGGCCCTGGCTACAAACACATTATATTTGTTGATATCTTCTAATAAAACACAGGAAATTTTACCTTTAGCAAACATTTAACACACATCGTATTGGCACAGTAGAGCAAAATTCAATATCAGTCATATAAACAAATAGGCTGAAAAGCTCAATGCTGAAGAAACAGAGACAGTTTGTCTGACACTTGGTGACAAGTGTAAATGTGGACATTTGATCTTTATTTCATTTCTAAAGAAAAAAAAATCCATACTATGTGATAAAATAAATAATCTAAAGTACCAAGTCAGCTCAGAAATCATCATGAATTATTTTTCAAACAGAATTATACAAAGAAAAATATGGATTTACTTCACTATTATTACTGTAATATTGTAGATAGAGACATCAGAGTAATCTGCTAGAATATAATCACATTAGAGAGCTTTAATAAAACATTTTTACTAATTTATTTACGAAAACAATTAAGTGGAAACTCAGGGTGATGTGACGACCAATCAGTGACACCGGAGCAAATTTGATTAAAATCAACACCAGGAATAAATTTCAACCAAGAATTGAGACGAACTTTGATGCATTTAGCTTCGTTCAGCATCGTGTCACTTTCAGCTGCGTGTGTGATTATTAAAGATGCTAAGTGTGTGTGTGTGTGCGCGCGCGCGTGTGTCTTGCCTTTTACCAGGCATCTTAATGACACCGCTGCTGAATCAGCAAAACAGAGTACAGAGTGAAGAGGATGAAAGATGGAGAGTGAGAGGGAGGAGGAGGAGGAGGAGGAGAGGAGTGATGGTGGGGAGGTTAGAAAGAAAAGATAAACAAGATATAAAAGGATGAGAGAGGAAGGGGGAAAAAAGAAAAGATCAAAGAGAGGAATAAAGATGAGGGAAAAACATAAAAATGTGACGGAAAATGTAACGAGAGAAGGTGAAAATGAAGAAAAAACGAAGAAAAGAAGATTTTTTTTAAATTGTTTTTCAGTCATTTTGTGTTTTTCGCGGCACATTGTCTTTTTGTCCTGTACGCACAGTTGCACACACTCCCGCAGTGTGTGTGTGTGTATGTGTGTGCATCACTGTTAGTGCCAGGCCCATGCCAGCTTCTGTGTGTGTGTGTGTATGTGTGTGTGAGATAGAGTGTGTGTGTGTGTGTGTGTGTGTGTGTGTGTGTGTGTGTGTGTGTGTGTGTGTGTGTGTGTGTGTGTGTAAACAATAGAGTTGATTAGGCGTTGCGTGGCAGTGACAGCGCTGAGGGGAGATGATTAATGATTCTCTGTTTAATGTGATTAGTCCATTAATACCTCCTGTGATGGCTTAGACCGGCTAACACTGGGGAAAGGTCAGCGCACGCACACACACACACACACACACCTACACATACACATACACATACACATACACAAACACACACACACATACATATAGCCTACACACGCACACACACACACTCCTGTAATGGATCATGAAGGAGGTCAAAGAAAAGGAGTGCTGCTGTAGTTTCCTGTTTGAGAGTCAATAGTATTTTCAGTTTAATCTGATTTTTCCATTAATGCTGCTACACACACACACACCTACACACACACACACCTTTCACTGACGGATGAGTGTTTCAGTACGTCTTGGAAATACTCACAGCACTGTACAAACTGACACTGCAATAATAAGAAATACACAAAAACTGAAGCTAACGTGCAACTGTCTAAAGACACAGTACCGCCAATGGCCACCAGGCGTCGCTTCCAAAAAAAAAAAGAAATACAGTTTGCCATTGAAAATAGTACCAACAAAAGTTACAATTTTGCTTTGTTTGATAGCCTACAAACTGCAGTGTTTGGCTGTTCAAGGAATTACCGAAACTATTTGTGAGTTGTTACATTTTTTATCATAGCTAATGAGCTCAGGACGCTAAACAGCAATTTTGCTTTTTAATTTGTGCTAATGAAAGAGGCTTCTGCTAGCTTAGCTACTTGGAAATGCGCATCTCAGAAAAACACCAAGAATCACTCAAATATATTTGAACTAATCATTAATTGGTTTGTTCTTAAACAAACATGCGTTAAAAAATTCTACTAGACAATTGATTAGGCTAGCTCTTATCCTGTTCCCAGTCTTTATGCTAAGCTAAAGCTAACCAACTGCTGCTAATGGGCAGATGCCAGAGTGTTATTGATATTCTCATCCATCCCATTGGCCAAAAAATACACAAACGCACACTGAACATTTGCAAAAAGAAAACTTTTAGATTTGATTTAGCTGAGATTTTGTCGTCATTAATCTGAGACACAAACATCAAAAACCTTTTGCTCTTCCATAGAGATTTGGACTTAGGTTTTAAACAGATTAAACAGACATGATAAAACGTGTTACTGTAATGAGTTTTAGAAGTTTTATGATTGTAATACAGAACTGGGCTAGCTCTTTCCCTGTCTTTATGCAAGGCTAAGCTACAGCTACTGCTAATGGACAAACACGCGATGCACACCTCAGTACAAGCTAGCTCATTATTTGTTTTCTTTAAAGCAACTACAAAGAATCTTAATTTTGTGTTGATTTTGGCCCCTGCAGGTTTCTCTTTGCAGATCCTGCCCCAGTATCAGCCATGACTAAAATATAGAAATAAAATCGAGCTCTGTTTTACCTCAGTGCAAATTCACAGCCTCGTCAGGTGTGGCCGTCTCCTCCGGTCTGAGTGCCCGACCCGACCTGCTGCCTCCCGAAGGAAAAGAGTTACACTATTTAGAAATAGCTTATCTCCCCACCGACGGCCTCATTTGCTGTTGTAGGTCACACAGAGACATCAGCAGAAAGCAGAGACTTACATATCCAGTTTTAAAAAGTTCTTTGTAGTTGCTTTAAGATATTATTTTTTAATTTTTTTTAATTTTAATGTTTATAACAGGGATGATACGTACAATATTGCCACAAAAAATGAAAAATGCGATGCATACAAGACGTCTAGCTGTGTTATCCCATGGTCAGGCTTTAACATAGGATAAAATATACTGAATACAATAAATGCAATAAATACAGTGAATAGGTACCAACACAGCTGCAAATTTTGGATTAAAACACAAGTTAAATTTAGCATTAAACATTAGTAAAGTGGTAAGCTAAGATGCTAAGCCAACGAACTGTCGCTAAGAGAGAGATGTGAGAACGGTGTCAAACTTTTCAACAAACTCTTGGCCCGGAAAATACGTATTGTCTTAACAAAAACACATTGAACTTGTGCCACAGAAAAGTTTAAATAGTTTTAACTCAAGTTTTGTTTTGTAAAAATGTGTTGTTTAGCCTATAGGCTACATGTCGCGCCTCAGTCCGGTTCAGAGCGTTTGTTCGGTCGGTCGGAGCGTTTGGTCTCCAGTCAAACAACAACAGTTCACATTCTTCTGTTCAGGTGAAATTCCAGCTTTCAGTCAACCCCAGCGTATACGAGTGTGTGTGTGTGTGTGTGTGCGTAGCCTATGTGTGTGTTTGAGAGAGAATACCCCTCTGAAATCACATGCTTCTCCTCCTCGCTGGCAGGTTTCAGGAGGAAACACGGCCGCTGTGCCAGTTTCACCTCCATGGCGATCAATCTGTTTACCAGCAGAGACACGGCCAGGACAATGGAGGGAGAAAATCAAAGTGCTGGTTCAAACAGGTTTGATTTGTGGACTCTATCTGCGTCAGTGCATTTTCTTTTTTTTTTCAATGTGTGTGTCTTTGCGTTTAGTGTTCGTCAATGTGTGTGTGTGTTTGTGTGTTGGTTTGCATGTTGCCCGATCAAAGTGACTCCATGTTTCTTCTTGTGTTTATCACCTCATTTCTGGCTGTTAAACTAATAAACTGTGAACCGATCAATAGCGAACACTGTATTGGTTCATGTTTTAACGCAATCCATTTATAGCCTATGTGTGTGTGTGTGCGTGTGTTTGTGAGAAAGAGTGTGTGTGTGTGTGTGTGTGTGTGTGTGTGTGTGTGTGTGTGTGTGTGTGTGTGTGTGTGTGTGTGTGTGTGTGTGTGTGTGAGAGAGAGAGAGTGAGTGTTAATCTAACCAGTATAGTTAATATGTTGTTCTCATACTCTATTAGCCACTGTTGACAGCTGATGATTGATCTTCTCATCAGTTCTCCCTCCAACACCCTGCGGAGTGTGTGTGTGTGTGTTTGTGTATGTGTGTGTTTAAACCTGACTTTGTGTCTTTTTTTTCTTTTTTTTTGTGCCTCAAATCACGTGTAGTGACGATGTGTGTAGGTGTGTAGTTGTGTATCAGCTCCTATTTTGCAGCTGCTATACTGTAGGTACAACAATGCTGTCTATGTGTGTCTGTTAACACGTATGTGACTGTGATGTGCAGCCTGTGTCTTCATAATACAACCGTATAGGCTACAACACAATGTCTACACAGGCTACGAGGTAAAACAGTCCAGTAGCGTCAGCAGCTTCAGTCCTCGGCCCGTGTGCACGACCAAATACACAATCACTGTGAAACTGTACAACACAACTCTTTGGGATTTAAAATTAACAAAAGAGTGAAATGTGAGTCGAAACGTGGCTAAAACTCACACAGTTTGTAAAAAATAACATACAATTTGTGCCGAAACATTTTGATTGAATTAAAGACGATTGTTTTGCAATGTTAAAGGAATAGTTCACCAAAAAATGAAATTCATTATTGACTGAATACTCCGGAGTAGTTTTTTATTCCTCAAAGTGCATCTGGAGACCCGGGAGGCCGGTTCGTAGTCCAACCAAAACTTTATGTTAGAGTCAATAGGGACCGACACAAAAACGTCCATAAAACTACACAAAAACCTTGACATATTCCTCCACACTGCTCGTCCACTGCAATCCAAGTGTCCTGAAGGGAGATAGTCCAGAGTTTACTGGAAATAACGTCACTTTAGGACGTTTTTACAGCCTAAACTGTCCTGTTTAGGCTGTAAAAAACGTCCTAAATGACATGAGGGTGAGTCAATAATTACTGAATTTCATTTTTTGGTGAACTATTCCTTTAAATTTTTGAATGCAACAAATTGACAAATCTGTGAAAGCCCAGAAATGAAAATTCTGCAAGATGATCATTTTTATCTTAAGAAACAAATGAAAAAAGGCATAGTCTTTTAGTAATTCTTCTACATAAAAAAATGACTGTGTACTGATAAAAGAAAGGTAGAACTGTCACTTTGTCTTTCAGGTCTTCTATCGAGGGTGTTTAGACAGGTGAGAAATATAAAAGTTAGGAAAATGATCTTGGAAAAAGAAACATTTACATCTTTCAGGTCACTGTGTTCACATGAGAAGTGAAAAATGTGCAAAAATCGAAACAAATTTGCCTTTCAGAACTTCTTTACACAAAAGCTTCTATATTATAAGTATAGTTCAATTTAATTAAAAAAAAATGTGAGTGTTTTATCAGTAAACCATGTAAAACATACATGCTCTAATAAGCACAGGTGTTCATCATCATTTTTCACTCCCTCCTTATTGTCACACATGTTGTATATATTTTTTTTCCCGTCCTAATCGTCCTATTTCCACTTCCTGATCTTCTCAGGCTGGACCGACCGACCGACCGACCGACCGGCTGCAGCAGCGACTTGGATCTACTTTTCTGCCGCTGCTCAGGAGGTGAGACTAATTGCGAGTTCCAGGTGCTTTCAGGAGGTTTTTCTGGCAGCGCCGTGAATCGTGATTAGTCAAGCAGATGTATTGTCACATTACAATTAGGACGGCGTCTGCTGTCCTGCAGAAGTGGGGATAAGTCACACAGCCTCGCAGGCCGGGGAGGGGGGGAGGAGGCTGAAATAAATCAGGAAGTCTTGTGAAGTGTTGCTGCTGCATCATTTTGAGACAATGGATATCATCAGAAGTAGCTCTTACTCTCTGTGAATGAACAGGACCAGAGTGTAAGGTTTGGTGGTGTGACGATGAGAAGCTACGGTGGCCAAGAGGTTACATTTTTCTTTTGAGTAAACATTTGATTTGAGTGAACACGAAAGACTTAAGCAAAAGCTAAACCAGAATGAGACAATGTACGTACCGTACCATTGGATTTAACCACAGACAGAGTTGTTTTAGAGGGAAATTCATGCAAAACCACTGATGCGTGTTGCCTTCAGGGACAGTATTTCATCAAGCAGTCTCTGTATTTCCCTCTAAAACAACTCTGTCTGGTAACGTTGTGTTATTATCTCATAGCGTGGTGAATGTGCTGGTCACAACTTGTCCACCAGAGCGTTGTGGAGTTGTTGGATTGTGTATTTGATGAGTTTGATGAGGGAAACCAAGACATCCCATAATGAGCCTCCGACTCCGTAGCGTAGCTCTGAGCAGCTCACGGCTCTGCTCCGCCGTTCTAAAAACAGCTTGCACCGACAATTAAAGGTAACAAACCTACTGCTATGACTATAGGGATTATGGTGATGGGCCAATTTGCCAAAATGTTGAATTATCCCTTTCAGACTTCAGACTGGCAACTGTACCATTAGATTTACAAAGAGTGGAAGTTGTCGCATAGAAACTTTGAGACCAACGGCGTTGTAGCACCAACTGTCAAACTGAGCTGAAACACAATGTTTTTCAATTAATGTTGGGATCTTTAGGGTTTGACCTTGAGATTGGTTGAACCTTGAAGGGTTAGCTGTTGGGTTAACTTCCAAAATGTGATGCAATCGATCTTTTAAAAAAAAAAAATCCAAAAATGTCTGAGTTTGTGTGAATATACTGTGGAAAAGTGAAGAAGAGTTGTACTAAGATCTTCTACTTCTTGTTCTTCTTGCAGCACAAAGGCTCGTCCCTGCTTCTCAAGACTTTTCATGGAGAGACGTGGGTGAAATCTGTACTTTCCATTCATTTTATTGTTGTTTCATTTAGAATTTTCTTCTTTTTCTTTGTCTTTTTTTCCAGTATCATACACCTTTCCTTCATTATCCCTACAGCGTACCTTCGTATCTTAGTGGGACATTCACTTGATTTCACAAAAAAAAAGAAGGTCCTTATCAGTTTTGAGTCTTCCGGCGAGATGAGACCCTCTTTTCTTTTCTCTTCTTTTCTTTTCTCCTGCACTTACTTTGTGATCCCAGCTGATAAGTCGGAGCATATTTCAACCTTAAAGAATCTCACCTGCTGCAGGTTTTAACCTTGCAGCGGACCCGGCGTGTTTTATTGAGCTTACCTTCAGCGAGGCCTTGCAGGGTCTTTGGGGGGGTGGGGGTAGGGGGCTTGGGCCTTGGCAGCCTAACACAGCCAATAACTCAGCAGCGCAGCAGCTCTTCAACAATGCTGTTAGGACTCAATTATTCCTCCACCTTTGTTGCGTCCCAACCGGTACTCTAAAAAAGAGTCTCAGAGTCGTTGCCACGTGAACCCGTTCCCAAGTTTTTGGTCGCCAATAAAAAAAACAACAACCACTTCCTCTCCTCTCGCATCTTTCTCATTGAGCTGCTTTAAAACCTTAAACCCCCCCACCATTACCCCCCATTACCCCCCATCCTTTCAAAGCAGATCAATCACCACCAGCACCCGACTTGGAAATTAAAGCGGAAACGCCTCGCGCGACGCGGCGGCTTTCAAGTTGGCACTTTGGCAAAGTTTTTCGGGCTAACGAGGCCGTTATCTTATATATGAGGAAAGTTAAGCTATACGTTGAAATGCAATAATCTGAGGAGATCGCAATTTCAAAGAGTCACTGGCGCTTATCCAATCACACAGCAGTCAGTCT
Source organism: Trachurus trachurus (assembly GCF_905171665.1). Classification (NCBI taxonomy): domain Eukaryota; kingdom Metazoa; phylum Chordata; class Actinopteri; order Carangiformes; family Carangidae; genus Trachurus; species Trachurus trachurus. The sequence goes on along the minus strand of NC_139909.1, from coordinate 6,227,355 downwards.
TTCTCTCTTTTCCCCCACCTCCCCTCCTCCCTTCCCCCTTCCTCTTTTTCATTTTATCTTTACCTCTCACACATCCCCTCAATCCCACCTCCCCTCTTCTTCCTCTTCTTCGTCTTCTCTGTTTTTCGCTCCTTTTCTCTGAATTAGATCCATGTTTTCCTATCACTCCCCCTCCAATCTCCCCCTCCCTCTCTCTCTCTCTTTATCTCTGTTAAAGAGTGTTGATCCCTTTCTCGCTCTAGAAACCCCGGCGTCAAGCCCGGCAACACACACACACACACACACACACACACACACACACACACACACACACACACACACACACACACACACATGCGTTTTAATTAATACATAGATTTAAATTGTGATGCCGGTGTGGTGAAGTGATATACACCCCCGCTAGTTAAAAGTCTTTTTTATTGCTTAATCAATGTTGAAATTAATATGATTTAACTCCCGACCCCTCGTTACACATACACACACACACACACACACACTGCACACGCACGCACACACACACACTCACACACACACACACACACACGAGTCTGCTGGGTTATTAATTATAACGCTAATTAACCTACAACTAATGATTTGGCCTCTGTGTGAGTGTGTGTGTGCGTGAGTGTGTGTGTGTGAGAGAGAGACAGAGAAATTATGTGAGAGCTTGTATTTAAGCGTGTGTGTGTGTGTGTGTGTGTGTGTGTGTGTGTGTGTGTGTGTGTGTGTGTGTGTTCGTGTAAATATATGTTAATTTGATTCCCAGATATGATGGATTATAGGGGCTTACGATAACGACAGTGAAACTTCTCCTCAAAGCTCCGGGTTCGTTTCCGTAATTCCGTTTGGCACTCGGATCAATAAAGTTTTTCCGAGTCAAATCTAAAAACTGAGCCCTCGTCCAAATGCTTTTCATTCTTCCTCTGCCATTTCCCCTCGTCCCCGTTGATTTTCTTTTCTTTTTCTTTTCTTTTTTTGGGGTGGAAATAAAAACTGCAGCTCCACCTGGGGACCCCCCGAGCTCAGACTCCCCCCCACCTCCTCCTCCTCCCCCTCCTCTTCCTCCTCCTCGACAACAATCGGCTTTGGTTTTGATTTATTCGATTGAAGGTGTTTTTCACTCAGATTTATTTTGTTTAATGTTCACTTCTTAACCAGTTCACGATTGACCAGCGCTCACACACACACACACACTCTCTTTTCTCTCTGCAGTGACCGGTCGAGTGCTGAGCTCAAAGTCGTTTCTTAAAACATTTTTTTATTCCCATCAAATACTCAGTTTTTTTGTATTTTTTGAGACATTTCAGAGGTTGTGAAGTTTTTTTTTTCCCAGTTGGGATTTGAACCAGTGACTCAAAGTTTATTTCCACCTGAGGCCACATCAGTACAGTTGGAGCTGTTGTGATGCTTTTACCAACATCCAGGTCCAGGTGTTTTATTTCACAATCACAATCAAGACGTCAACCAACTAGAGCCTTGTGACCTGCACATTGTTATTATCTCATAGTGGTGAATGTGCAGGTCACAACTTGTCCACCAGAGCGTTGTGGAGTTGTTGGATTGTGTATTTGATAAGTTTGATGAGGGAAACCAACAAAGAAATCCCATGAGCCTCCGTAGCGTAGCTCTGAGCAGCTCACGGCTCTGCTCCGCCGTTCTAAAAACAGCTTGCACTGACAATTAAAGGTAACGACGAACCTACTGCTATGACTATAGGGATTATGGCAATGGGCCAATTTGCCAACAATGTTGAACTATCCCTTTAAGTTTGTGTCTCTTGGTGAACATAGACTGTATATAAAAAGAGATGGTGAGAAGGTGGTGACAGCAAAGATACTCTATTGCTAATTCTAAAACGTCTTTGGTGAGAGACACAGTTTGTTTACATTGGAAAAGCTACGAAAAATGTCGCATTTTCGCAACGCGTGACGTGTAAAAGGACTCGTAATGAAAACCAAAAAAACGCATCGGCAATTTATCGTATTAAATCAGTTGTAGGGACGGCATCGTGCAGCTTCTTTGTGTTGTTTTTTGTTACTTTCACGATCTGAGGCGTCTGGACAAAATAATAGGAACACCTTTCCGAACCGTGGACAGGTGTTTTTGTGTCCATTTGATTTTTAACCATTGCACTTTTTTAGTAACATATACTTTTAGGGTTTTCCCTAGAGACCTTAATTTGCTTTCACATTATTTTATCTCAGATTTAAAGAACCAAAGCAAAAAGTCGTCCAAATACCATATAAGTGTGTATTTGTTCTACCAGTTATAGTTGTTTTATGTGTTTCATATGTCCATTTTTCTGTGGATCCGTGCGAACGCAGATACGAAGGCAGGATTAATTGATTGATGGTCAATTTTATGCTGATCCCAAGTCTGTTTGCCACAAAAACGCCTGTCCAGTCCACAGTTCGGAAAGGTGTTAAAAAGGTATTTTTTTTGTCCATGTTGTTGCAGACGCATCAGATCGTGACAGCAACAAAAATCGACCAAAGAAGCTGCACAACGCGGTTGCTACACCTCTCCATTTTGACCTTAAACCACTGCACTTTTGGTACTTTTGGTATACTATATTTTTTATATTTTAAATAATGTGCTGCACATTATTTTACCTCAAATTTTAAGATCCAAAGCAAAAAGTCGTCCAAATACATTAGAAGTGTGTGTTTGTTCTACCAACAACACCTTTCCGAACTGTGGACAGGTGTTTTTGTGGCGAACAGACTTGGGATCAGCTTGAAATCGACCGTCATCCGTCCTGCCTGAAAACTTTCACTGGTGCAGACAGAAGCTGAATCCCGGCTTTGACCTTTGACCTCCTGTTTGTATTCGTCCCACACAGAGTGACGACGGCAAATATAAATAATATTGATTTGTTTCTTTCGTCTTTGCTCTTTGCATCGCATCTTCTTTCTGTCCTTCCTTTGTCCTTCGCTCTTTAATCTTTTAAATCTTTTTTCATTCCAGGTCCATCTTTCCTTCCCTTCTTCCTTTCTTTCACCCTTTCTTTCTCGCTTCCTGTCGTCCTCCCTTCCCTCGTCTCCTCGCGCTGCCTCCTCCGTCCTTTCGCCTTAAGACGAGGACTATTGATTTTACACACCTTGTTAAAATTGCGTCAAATACACACACTCACCATCTCTGTCTTTCTCTATTTGCACACAACACACACACACACACACACACACTGAGCGGTGTGGTGTGACAGCCAGCCTGACAATAGGTGGCTGTCACAGTGATTGATGGCACTGATTATATGTTAATAATGAAATAAACATTAAAAAACACATTCAATAAAGCTCTTCATTAATGAACCAACCACGCTATCTACCTATCTATCTAGATAGGAAGGAAGGATGGAAAAGAGAAAGAAAGAAAGAAAGAAAGAAAGAAAGAAAGAAAGAAAGAAAGAAAGAAAGAAAGAAAGAAAGAAAGAAAGAAAGAAAGAAAGAGAACAGGGAAAGGAGAAAGAAATATGTAAAGAAATGTTATATTACACATTTTAAAATGTAAAAAAATCCAAAGAAAGAAAGAAAGAAAGAAAGAAAGAAAGAAAGAAAGAAAGAAAGAGATGTTATATTACACATTTAAAAACATCTGAAAATCCAAATGATCCGTATTTATCAATTGAAACCACACGGTCAGATCCACGTAATTCAACACCTTCACCTGATCTTCACAATTTCTAAAATTCTTTCTTAAAATTTTCCCCCACGAATTTACAATAGATTTCATCCCCTTTCTCCCTATTTGGGAGCCAATTACTGTATACCCAACCTGTTATCCAGCATCTAGTAGCAAGTAGCACCGAGGCCTGACTGGCTGCATTGACTGCATGGCTTCTGGTCGGTGGTTGGGGTTATGGGGTTATGGGGTTATGTGATGGTTTTCGAAATAAGAAAAAAGAAATACATCAAAGAAAGGGCCGTGTTTGGAAAAATAAATTAAAAACAAGATAATTAATAATAATCAAAATGTCATATATCATTTTTCATAGGCACTAGACTCATAAGCTTTGTGAATTTACATGAGTTCCATCAGGCTAGATTAGGTTATGTGATGGTGTTAGTGCAGGTTAGGGCCTCATTTTGAGAAAAGCCTTAGAAATGTGGGACCATAGGGCTGTGGGCATGGACCCGTTGTGATGCATTCAGGTACATCAGTAGACGTCCACGTCCATAAACGCCAGTGAACCAGGTCCATTTGCACCAAACGGACGGGACGCAGCAGAACCTTCAGCAGGTTTGATGACAGGTGACGTTGATCCAAGTTGATCTTTTGTTTCTTCAGTACAAAAAAAACAAATCTGTCGCAGAACTCGACCTCTGACTTTGTGTCTTTTTGTTTCTGTCTTTGAGGTTTTGGATCTTGTGCTTGTTGTTGTGCAGCGGGGGTGACGGGGGAAGTTTCCTCCTCCTTCTACTCCTCCGTCTAAAAGCTCGTTGTTCTTCAGAAAGAACTCAACCTTTTGATTTCGGCAAAGTCGAATCTGATAGAGTTCAGGTTCAGGTTCTTCCTCTGCACTTTTTCTTTCATGCATCAGCCCAAACTGAATGTCCACTTGATTTTTAAATATTGCACTTTGGGTAGTAATGTATATTTTTAGGGTTTTCTCTAGAGACCTTAATTAGTGTGAATGCTGAAAGCTGTTTACATGTTCTAATTTAACTCTTCGGCTAATGCTCCATCTATATGCTTCAACAATGTTCTTCTGCTGTCAGTTTACAATGTATTTCAATAGGTATTAACTTTTTTTTTTTTATTCAGGAATTTTTCATCATCTTCATCAATTAAAGTAATTTCCAGCCATTTCATACACAATCTTACATCTTCTACTTTTTAATCTATTCTCAGCCATTGCTTCAGCTATGTTAGTGCTGGTTCATCAGTTTTCCTTCCTGTTAGGTTAGCTGCAGATTTCAACTATTCAACCGTTACACTTAAACATGCAGGATTTCAATGTTTTCTTCTCCCTTTAGCATGCTTTTTACCTTTAAAAGACATTCATCTCATACTACAAGTTATATGTTTCAGCTTTAGCATTAGCCTTTTCAACATTGCTTTAGCAGATTCTTCAACTAATTTAGCATTGATTCAACAATTTCTTCAGCTCATTCAGCATTGCTTCAGCAATAGCGTTCAGCTGCTTTCAGCATTCACACGCATTTTCTGCAGGAAATGCTATCTTTTTCTAGTTTGCTTTCACATTATTTATCTCAAATTTAAAGAACCAAAGCAAAAAGTCGTCGTATAGTTGTTTTATGTGTTGTGCACTTTCTTTCAAGCATCGGCCCAAACTGAAGTGTCCATTTTTCTGTTGATCCGTGTGAACGCAGACACGAAGGCAGGATTGATTGATTGATGATGGTCAATGTTATGCTGATCCCAAGTCTGTTTGCCACAAAAACGCCTGTCCACAGTTCGGAAAGGTGTTGCTATTTTTTTGTCCATGTTGTTGTAGACGCTTCAGATCGTGACAGCGACAAAAATCGACCAGAGAAGCTGCACAACGCGGTTGCTACACCTGTCCATTTTGACCTTAAACCATTGCACTTTGGGTACTTTTTGGGTAGTATAGTATATATTTTATATTTTAAATAATGTGCTGCACATTATTTCATCTCAAATTTTAATAACCAAAGAAAAAAGTCAACCAAATACATTATAAATGTGTATTTGTTCTACCAGTTATAGTCGTTTTATGTGTTGTGGATATAAAGTGAAGGCCTTGCAGGACTCTGAACACACACACACACACACACACACACACACACACACACACACACACACACACACACACACACGCACACACACACACATGACCCAGCGGGGGAGTTGACTTTCATATCAGCAGTTTGAAAAAAAAAAAAGTTGAAAAAGTTTCGAGAGGCGAAAAAGAGAGGATGGATGGAGGGAGGGAGGGGGGTTGGGTGGGCTAGAGAAGAGAGAAGAGAGAAAGAACGAGTATTTTGGTAAAAACAGAAAGCAGGACACAACGGTAACCGACGGCAACCATCATCAATCAGAGTTTGAAGACATCGCTGCTGGCAAAGACGACAGGAACAGAGAGAGAGAGGGGGTCGCGTCGGGATGAAGGGATGTAAATGCTAAAAGAGAACGAGTTAAATATAAAAAGAGAGAGAAAGAGAGAGAGGAGGGAAGGGAAGGGGGGAGATGGGTGATGGTTTAACCTGTTTAAGTAACGACAGAACAGAGGGAGCGGGAAAAAGAGACGTGCTGAGCGAGAGACGTTGTAGAAGGGAATGAGAGAAATGGAGGGAGCGGAGTGGTGTTTTTGGCCTCTTTTGCTGTTTTAAAAGAGGAATTAGGACAACGACTAGTCACCTTGAGACCTGCTCTCCTCCCTCTCCTAATCTCTCTCTCTCTTCACATCTCTTCCTCTTCCTCCTCTTCCTCCTTTTCCCTGTTATTCAGCTCTCGGATCAAAAAAGCGAAGGAAGGAGGGAAGGAAGGAAGGAAGGAAGGAAGGAAGGGAGGAAGAAAGAAAGAAATAAAGAAAGAAAACAGGGAAGGGATAAAGAAATGTGTAAAGAAATGTTATATTACACATTTAAAAATATCTAAAAATGAAGGAAGAAAGAAAGAAAGAAAGAAAGAAAGAAAGAAAGAAAGAAAGAAAGAAAGAAAGAAAGAAAGAAAGAAAGAAAGAAAGAAAGAAAACAGGGGAGAAAGATAAATATGTAAGGAGATGTTATACATTTAAAAATATCTAAAAATCCAAAGGAAGGAAGAAAGAAAGAAAGAAAGAAAGAAAGAAAGAAAGAAAGAAAACAGGGAAGGGAGAAAGAAATATATAAAGAAATGTTATATTACACATTTAAAAATATCTAAAAATTAAGTAAGAAAGAAAGAAAGAAAGAGAACAGGGAAGGGAGAAAGATAAATATGTAAGGAGATGTTATATTATACATTTAAAAATATCTAAAAATCCAAAGAAAGAAAGAAAGAAAGAAAGAAAGAAAGAAAGAAAGAAAGAAAGAAAGCTGTTGTTCAGCTCTCGGATCAAAAAAGCGGCCAATTTTTGTGCAAACTGTGTGCAAAAAATGCGCGGACGTTTGGGGTTTACAGACGGTAAACTCCACAGACGCACAAAATGACCACAAATCACACAGTAGGGTAATTTGCCTGGATGTGTGAGGTATGGATGGAGGGCTGAGGGGTCTACTGGGCAAAATTTTGTCCAGGGGCCGAGTGTCCAAACGTGATCATTTCTTGTTTGGGAAGTCGACAAACGGCCATAAACTGACGCAAAACGACCACAAAAAAGAGGTTTAATAAGGGAAGTGGATGGTGTAAAGAAGTAATTCCCTTGTTTCCAGTCTTTAAAGGGATACTTCAACATTTCAGCAAATTGGCCCATTGCTATAATCCCTATAGTCATAGCAGTATAGGTTTGTTACCTTCAATTACGCTACGGAGGCTTATGGGATTTCTTGGTTTCCCTCATCAAACTCATCAAATACACAATCCAACAACTCCACAACGCTCTGGTGGACAAGTTGTGAGCTGCACATTCACCACGCTATGAGATAATAACACAACGTTACCAGACAGAGTTGTTTTAGAGGGAAATTCATGCAAAACCACTGCTGTGCGTTGCCTTCAGGGACAGTTTTTCATCATCAGTCTCTGAATTTCCCTCTAAAACAACTCTGTCTGGTAACGTTGTGTTATTATCTCATAGCGTGGTGAATGTGCAGCTCACAACTTGTCCACCAGAGCGTTGTGGAGTTGTTGGATTGTGTATTTGATGAGTTTGATGAGTGGAAACCAAGAAATCCCATAAGCCTCCGTAGCGTACTTGTTTTAGAGGTTTTCCTTGATGGAAAACTGCAACGTCAGTCACGTCGAGTTTGACTTTTGACTCATCCAATCACCTGTATGGTTTTGGAAGCACCAACCAGTTTCCATCGACGCCTCCATCTGGTGCGTTGGGTTAAAAAACGAAAACCAAACATAACTGTCAGTAAAGGGACCTTGTGTAACTTCTCCTGTTATCTATTCACGAAAATCGATTATTTCATTCAAAAGTCTGTTTTTCATTAACCAGTAATCCCCCCCATCAACAAAGTGCAGTGTTCCTTTCAGCTCTGAATTATCCGTTCATATCATTCATATCTCCATGGAGCGGGTAAGCTCGGTGCTGCTGCCATGTGGTGTCTCCATGTTTTTACGTTGAGTGGCAGCGTGACGGTAGGAAACCACGGAAACTCAGCGGAGACACCGGAGCTGTCGGCTCAGGTCGAGGTGGCGTCTGTGGAAAGTCACCGCGGTAACGCAGTGACGAGGAATGGAGCGTTAACACTGATGCTGCATTCACCTGCAGTCGGGCAGACAGCCGTCGCTAACAAACCAGATGTCATTTTAGTCACAGAAGTCAATCAATCAATCAATCAATCAATCAATCAATCAATCCGGTCAAGAAAGCCGGTAAAACGTGGGTCAGGTAAACAATACGACATCACCATGACAACATATTGTCATGTGTATTGTTTTGCCTCGTGCTGACGAACCACTTGTTTACATAGAGGCTTGTTTATGCTGTTACGTCCGTCTGCTGTCTGCCCAATTTCACGTGAATGCAGCATGAAAAATACGATTGAGTTGCTTGTTGATATACAACCACAACGCTAGATGGGAGGAATTCCTACAGAATGTCCCTTTAAACAGGATTTATTGCGGCACTGCTGCAGTGTTGGACTGGCTGGCCGTTGGTGTGTTGGTACCTGGTCCTGTTACTGTACTGAGCCCCCCTCTCCTTCCTCTCTCTCTCCTGTGGAGCAGGTTTTTATTCCAGCAAAGCAGGTTATTTGAAATTAAATGGTGCGACGCAGCCGAGGCGATGGCTTCGTCTCCGGCTCTTAGTTTCCCTCAAAGGTCGGCTCAGTTGAAAACCACTCGACAGCGGCGGCGGCATCGAGGGTTCAACAAAAAAGTTGGACTCTGCTCAAAACTCACTGCAGATGTTTTTTTTATCTCAGTGTGATTATGACTGAAAAGCATCAGCTCCATTTACATCAACTGAGATTTTTACCGCCACAAATATTGTTGTGATTGTATATAAATACACTCTCCTTCCTTCTGTCCTTGTCTTTATCCCTCATTCATCCCTCTCTCTTCATCCTTCTCTTCATCTCTCTCTCTCTCTCTAGCCCCCCATCCTCCTCTAAACTCTGTTCTTTCTGGATGAGCAGGTTTTATGAGCGGAGTGATAAAGAGAAGGGGGGATGAAGGGCAGAGAGGGAAGGAGAGGTGGAGGACAGAGGGGGACGGAGAGAGAGAGAGAGAGGGAAAGCGAGTGAGGAAAAAAGAGAGGGAGAGAGGGACAGAAAGAAGTGGAAACAGGAATGAGCTGGGTCTTTATGACACCAGACTGGATATTGCCAAGAAGGTTTTTTTATGGCAGGTCTGTCTGTCTGTGTTCTGTCTGAAGGTTTATCTCAGGTTTCTAACTCGTAGGACGACTGGTTCATGTAGAGAAACGACGAGCGTTTTATCAATTTCACAATTTATTTAAAAAAAGGTATAATCAATAACAACCTGTGTGTTATTAGTTGTCATTGTGTTTGTTAGAGCGGACGGTCCGACAGCATCGTTTATATAAACATTTATTAATCTCCCGACTCCTGCAGTTCCTCCCCTGACCACTAGGGTGAGTCAATCTCCATTGACTCCCATGTTACAGAGCGTTCACAACGGGCGCGAGGCAAATTTTTAGCGCAATAAGATTACATACAAAATCAATGTAAAGACATAAAGAGACGCAAATTTGTGCCGGCGGCGCAAATGGCGCGATACGAATGGAGCAAACACGCAAAATTTGCGTCATTCGCCTGTTCACGCAAGTTCAAAATATTGAACTCGAGCGAAATATTTGCGCGAATGTCACGAGTAAAAACAAATATTCCAGCGGGCAAACTCCCGGCGAGTAGAGCGAGGCTTCTTTATAAGAACTGTGTACAGAACTCACCTCTTTAATACGTTTTTGAAAAATGTAGGAAGTTGTTATTTTACTTAAGTTCTTGAATTTTAGGAGAAAATGGGGAGAATTTAGGGATTAAATGAGCAAATTTCTGTTTGTGAATAAAATTAGTAACAAATTAAATAGACAGTGAAGGAAAAATAATGTTTTAGGGTGAAAGAGGAAGAGTTTCAAAAAGGTGGAGCATTTTGATCAGGACTGAATTTCTGCGTAAACTCACTCAGTTTGTGGATTTTAACTCATTTGCGCGTTTGTTTCTTCAATTTACGCAAAAAGTACCGAACAGGTCAGTTCAAGCAGTGGATCCAGAAACAAAAAAAAAAAAAAAAAAAAAGTATACAGGGAAAAAACATCACATTGATACACTGATGGTGCTGGGATCTCTGACTTTGGTTCAGATCCAGATAATAATAATTACACCTGACAGAGATAATGATAATGTGTCGGATTGTTTGATTATTTCCCCGGCTCGTTGATTAAGCTGACGATCGACGAATGACGAAGTGTTTTTCCACCTCGTGAGCGTAAAAACGAGATGCGTCCATCCAGTTCTCATTTAACTGGGAAGAAAAGAAGAAAAAAAAACTAATAATAATAATAAATTAATAAAAAATAAAAACGAAGCGGTGCTGTCACTTGTTCCGGCCCGGACGACGCGCTCGCTGGCTCGTTCACTCGGCGGTTTGACACTTGGTAATTGCGTTGTTGAATTAGATTATTAAAGAACACAAGTTGAGGCCGTCGCCAACATCATCATCATCGCTGGAGGTGCCGCCGAGCATGATGGGAAAAAACACACACACATGTTTTCCCAGAATTACTGTATATCATCACAAACACAAACTTGCTCACACACACACACACACACACACACACAGACACACACACACACACACACACAGTAATGAAAGCTGGGGGCTATTGTGTGTGAGATGGATGGTTTGACTTAAAGCTTGTATAAATAAAAGCTAAATAAATCCTGATGGCCTCTAGTGATGGTTGAGTTACAGCAGCAGTGTGTGTGTGTGTGTGTGTGTGTGTGCGCAGATTAAACACTTTGGACAAGAAGTGAAGTGTTTGTGTGTGTGACAGGAGTTTGAATACACACACACACACACACACACACACACACACACACACACACACACACACACACACACACACACACCGCCCACGGCTCTTTCTCATTCATGTTTTTGTCCCAAAGTGAAACAAAAAAAAAGAAAAATGATGAAGGAGCAGAGCAATGTCACCGAACACCGGAGTCTAAATATTCTCCCTCTCTTGTCCTCCTTTCTTTTTATTTCTCCTCTGAAACTCATCTCTCTCTCTCTCTCTTTATTCTCCTTCTCTTTCTCTTCTTTTTTAAACGTTCGCTCCTTTGAAATCGACTCCTCTGTCTCTCACACTCCTCCTTTCCTCTCTCTGTCCTTTATCTCGCTCCTATTTGCTTTATTTATTGATTATTGATTCGGCGATTTGAAGCATGAAGGACAAAAAGATGACATAAGAATTTTAATGAATAGATAAATAAATGTAAAACAAATTCAATATGATGATGAAAATGCTATTTAGGGTTCTTATACGTTATGTGTGTCCATATGCTAATTAGGTGGGCGGTCCAGACATCAGAATAAATGAATAGATGCATAAATTATGAATTTATGCATTCATTAAAGGACAATTCCAGGCAAATTCAACTCGGGGCTTAGGTCTAAAAGAGGGAATGTGAAGATTTTCAGTTTAATTGCTCCTGTTTTGCGGTAGGCTAGTTGTGTCCTGTCCCCGCATCGCCACGGCAGCGATGAATGAGAGCGGATTGAAGTTCCGCTGCTTAGGCTGTTTACATCCCTCAAAGCTGCTTTTTTTCCCCACAGACAGCGAGAAGTCTTCAGAAATCTTCAGATTCCTTCTTTTAGACCTAAAATGTGAGCAAAACACAGCCCCGAGTTGAAATTGCCCGGAATTGTCCTTTAATATAAACTAATGTCTTTTTTTTCTCCCTTGTTATTGCAGCAGTGATCCTTTATCCTTAATTACTCTGGGTTAAAGATGTGAATGTGTGTTAACAGGTTGTTCAAACCGAGTTAAAATGACTTTAACTTTAGTTTAAAGGGATAGTTCACCCAAAATTGAAATCCTCCCGTTTCGTCCAAATTTGACTTGGACGGACCAGGAAGAGGAGCTTCGAGAAGCTTCCGCTACAAAACAAGCTTGAAATATAGACTTATTTAATTTTTTTCTGAACAATTTCGCATTTCAGGGCTTTAATACAAGACGGACATTACATACGAGCAGCATTTGGATGTTTTTTGGTGTGTCTTTTTGTTACGAAGACAGTTGGTATCCATTTGCAACTGTTATATGGACATGCAGTGCTTCACGGAGCCCCGCTGTAACTCAGAGAAGGAACAGAGGACTCGGAAACTTCTCCCAGCCCTTAGTCCACATGAGGGTGAGTAGATAATGAGTGAAATTTGAATTTTGGGTGAACTATCCCTTTAACATGAGTCCAAACAAAGACAGAACTGATTATTATAGCTAATACTGAATATAGATTATAGATAAGAGAGGACAGAAACTAAAACACAAAGTTGTGTTCATAGGTTTCGATTTCAGCTCCTATAAAAAAGAAAGAAAGAAAGAAACAACCTTCAGTGATGAAGTAGGGCTCTGTGTGTGTGTGCAGCCTGAGAGACTGAACCCAGGGCAAACTGTTCTTCTCCACTCACTCTCCGGTGCCTGTTACACTTTTTCTCCTTCTTCTCCGATGCCATATGGCTGCTACAGTACATCCACGGATCAGTTCCCGCTGCACATCGGGCCCCTCTCTCTCTCTCTCTCTGCTCTTCTGTCAACAGACCTTGTTATTTAAGCACTTGTTAATATTTGAATAATCTCCTGGAGGATCGCCTTCAAGAGAGTCAACCTGAAACAATAAAAAGGCGAGGCGGGAAAAATTTGGATTTGTAAAGTGAGGAAGGGGCCAATGTGAAACAGTGTAAAAACATCAATGGAGAATAAATAGGGAGGAAAGAATTGCTTGAAACCTTTCTGAAGAGTTTTGTGCGATCATATAGCGACGTTTGACCACCAAAATTTAATCAGTACTTCCGTAAGTCCAACGGAGAGCTGGCGCCAAATTTGAATAAGTTCCTACGAGAGGTTACGGAGATATTGTTTTACAAAAAGGGGATGAATTATCAAAAATAAACGATTCAACTAAACAGTTACTTCACTTACAGTATATAATATATAATATAATATGATTACAAACATCAAGCACACAGGCCTGAGCAGAAACAACTTGAAACATGTTAATAAAACAAACCCACCATGTATTAACAACCTGTTTTTTTCCTACGTTACTTAACTCATTGAGTGCCAGCCCTTTTATAAAATGGTCAGTGTCATGTGCCAGCGTTTCAGGGCATTTTGAGTAATATTTCAAGGCCCACAGAATATTTTGTACTATGACTCTGAAAACACCAAATAGCTCAAAGGAAAGAGGAGACTCTCTATTTAACTAGGGAAAAAAACATTTGTTTGTACCTTGTTCCATTCTTGATTTATCTTAAGTTGAATAGAGCCTGGTTGCAACAAAAAGACCACTTTTTTTTCTAGAAAGCTGAGAAAAATGTATTTTTGTGAAAGAGAGTCTCTCAAGAAAAACATTGATTTATCCGTTTAAATTTTGGCTTCAAAAACATGTAAGACATCTGAAAATTTCATTTCACATGTTTTTTCATCGTACAATAAAAAAAATACAATGTGTCCTACTCTGCAAAGTGATGCCTGCTCTCCTATTCTCCTTTAAAAAAAAACCCACATGTTGAACTTGAGTCAAAAAAAAAAAAATACATTTAAAGAAAACCTCCTCAGTTCATTCAGGCTGTAAAAACTTTACCAGTGTTTTTCTTGGGCTCAGTTAAAACCCAGGTAACTTTGCTGGAACATACATCATTGTCAACGACGCCGTGCGTCCTGCAGCCGCCCTGGGAGTTCTCTCCTCGCTGATAAATGACATTATTTCCCCTCCCCGCTGTCGCTCATGTGGGCTTCAGAAGAGAAGTGTGATAAACAGAGATGACTTTATAGGAAGAACGCCAAAAGAAAAAGAAAGAAAAGATTTTTATCATCATCATCATCATTTCTTCAGTTTGTCTCGTGTTTAAGTTTTAAACTCTGAACTGGAATTAAATAACTGATTTGGATTGGATCAATACGTCACTCACGGCGTCCTGGTATGGAGGCTAAAGATGGACGTAACGTCACCTAGCTCCCCGGTAGCTGCATCCATTAGCTCCTATTAGCATCATTAGCACAGCTGTGTGTCTTGCTCAGAGGCTAACACACACACACACACACACACACACACACACACACACACACACACACACACACACACACACACACACACACACACACACACACACACACACACACACACACACACAAAGGGATAGTTCAACATTTTGGCAAATTGGCCCATTGCCATAATCGCTACAGTCATAGCAGTAGGTTCGTTACCTTTAATTGTCGGTGCAAGCTATTTTTAGAACGGCAGAGCAGAGCCGTGAGCTGCTCAGAGCTACGCTACGGAGGCTCATGGGATTTCTTGGTTTCCCTCATCAAACTCATCAAACACACAATCCAACAACTCCACAACGCTCTGGTGGACAAGTTGTGACCTGCACATTCACCACGCTATGAGACAATAACACAACGTTACCAGACAGAGTTGTTTTAGAGGGAAATACAGAGACTGCTTGATGAAAAACTGTCCCTGAAGGCAACACACAGTGGTTTTGCATGAATTTCCCTCTAAAACAACTGGTAACGTTGTGTTATTATCTCATACTTTGTTTAGTTTCTACGTTCACGTCTTTGTTTACGTATGGATTTGAGCATGTGTACCACAGTTAGTATTTTATATTTTTTTTTATAAAAGTGGACATTAATGTATCGCAAATGTGTATGATGTGTAAATGTTTTCAGTACATGTTGTTATTTTACGTAACCCTGCGTTGATCTTTTGTTCTTTTTTTCCCTTTTTTTTTAACCCTCCTGTTCCTGTCCTTCTGGGTTAAATTGACCCAATCTGTTCCCTTCCTCCATCCTTCCTTCTTTCCTTCCCTTCTCCCTTCCTTCTTTCCACAATCATTTTTCCTTTCCTTCCTTCCCTTTGTCCTCATTTCTTCTTCCTTCCTCTTTTGATCCAATTGACCTGATCTGTTCCCTCCTTCCATCTTTCTTTCCATCCTTTTCCCCTTCCGTCTTTCCTCCCTTCTTTCCTTCCTTTTTTTCCAAAATCCTTTCCCCCTCCCTTCCTTCTTTCCCTTCGTCCTTACTTCTTCCTTCCTTTTTGACCCAATTGACCCAATCTGTTCCCTCCCTCCTTCTATCTTTCCTTCCTTTTCCCCTTCCTCTTTGCTCCCATCTTCCCCTTTGTCCTTCCTTCTTTCCCTTCATCCTTCCTTCCTTCCTTCTTACTTTTCCTTCTTTCCCTTCGTCCTTCCTTCCTTCTTTCCTTCCTTCCTTCCTTCCTTCCCTCCTTCTTACTTTTCCTTCTTCCTTCTTTTCCCTTCGTCCTTCCTTCCTTCTTTCTTTCCTTCCTTCCTTCCTTCCTTCCTTCCTTCCTTCCTTCCTTCCTTCCTTCCTTCCTTCCTTCCTTCCCTTCATCCTTCCTTCCTTCTTACTTTTCCTTCTTCCTTCTTTCCCTTCGTCCTTCCTTCCTTCTTTCTTTCCTTCATTCCTTCCTTCCTTCCTTCCCTTCATCCTTCCTTCCTTCTTACTTTTCCTTCTTCCTTCTTTCCCTTCGTCCTTCCTTCCTTCTTTCTTTCCTTCCTTCCCTTCATCCTTCCTTTCTTCTTACTTTTCCTTCTTCCTTCTTTCTTTCCTTCCTTCCCTTCATCCTTCCTTCCTTCTTACTTTTCCTTCTTTCCCTTCATCCTTCTTTCCTTCCTTCCTTCTTACTTTTCCTTCTTCCTTCTTTCCCTTCGTCCTTCCTTCCCTCTTTCCTTCCTTCCTTCCTTCCTTCCCTTCATCCTTCCTTCCTTCTTACTTTTCCTTCTTTCCCTTCGTCCTTCCTTCCTTCTTTCCTTCCTTCCTTCCTTCCTTCCCTCCTTCCTTCCTTCCCTCCTTCTTACTTTTCCTTCTTCCTTCTTTTCCCTTCGTCCTTCCTTCCTTCTTTCTTTCCTTCCTTCCTTCCTTCCTTCCTTCCTTCCTTCCTTCCCTTCATCCTTCCTTCCTTCTTACTTTTCCTTCTTCCTTCTTTCCCTTCGTCCTTCCTTCCTTCTTTCTTTCCTTCATTCCTTCCTTCCTTCCTTCCCTTCATCCTTCCTTCCTTCTTACTTTTCCTTCTTCCTTCTTTCCCTTCGTCCTTCCTTCCTTCTTTCTTTCCTTCCTTCCCTTCATCCTTCCTTTCTTCTTACTTTTCCTTCTTCCTTCTTTCTTTCCTTCCTTCCCTTCATCCTTCCTTCCTTCTTACTTTTCCTTCTTTCCCTTCATCCTTCTTTCCTTCCTTCCTTCTTACTTTTCCTTCTTCCTTCTTTCCCTTCGTCCTTCCTTCCCTCTTTCCTTCCTTCCTTCCTTCCTTCCCTTCATCCTTCCTTTCTTCTTACTTTTCCTTCTTTCCCTTCGTCCTTCCTTCCTTCTTTCTTTCCTTCCTTCCTTCCTTCCCTTCATCCTTCCTTTCTTCTTACTTTTCCTTCTTCCTTCTTTCCCTTCGTCCTTCCTTCCTTCCTTCCTTCCTTCCCTTCATCTTTCCTTCCTTCTTACTCTTCCTTCTTCCTTCTTTCCCTTCGTCCTTCCTTCCTTACCTTCATCTTTCCTTCCTTCTTACTTTTCCTTCTTCCTTCTTTCCCTTTGTCTGTCCTTCCTTCCTTCTTTCCTTGACCCAGGAGGACAACAGGATTAAAGGTGCAGCTCTCCTCTGATTGGTCCAGAGCGCTGCCTGTGTGACATGAACCAGGGAGTCGACTGCAGCTTCTTCTTTTTTTTTTTAATCCACAGAGAAAAACCTGTTCTGACACAAAAAAAGAAAAAGAAAACACGTTAAAACGTAAAAATGGCCTTTTGTGTGGAACATCGGACTCTTCCGCCGTCCGCCTCTCCGGGGATGAAGAGCATTTTGCGGGACAAGTTTTTCCACTTTTGTCCTCTCTCCCTCTGCTGCCACCTCCTCCTCCTCCTCCTCTTCTCCTCACATCACCCCCTTTCCTTCCTCTTCCTCTCCTCTTTATCTCCCCTCTCTCCTCTTCCTCTCTTTCTTTCTCACTCTCCACACCCCGAAGTCCAACGCCAAGTTCATCTGGGTCGTTACGGCCCCGCTGAGGGAGATTCACCTCCACTAAGAGCTCATCCCTCTCTCTCTTCCTCCTCCGGTCCGGCTGCACGCTGATCGTTATTGGTCCTGAGAGGCGAATCATCCTCTCCCTTTGTTTTACCTTTTCTCCTCCTCCTCCCTCCCTCCATCCCTCCCTCCACCTTCTCTCCTTGACCTCCTCCTCCCTCCTTCACCTGCATTTTGACATTACTGTAATTCCTCCATGAAATTCAATTTTTTCTCATTCCAAATATCTCCTGTGTTCAAATACGCAGATTATTAGTTTTACATAGAAAACTGATGTTTTGTGGACTTTTTTTTAATGTTTTTGGTTTTATTGTGACTTTACTTATTTTTTCTGCAAAATACTGTTTATATAGGCCTACCGACCTAAATTAACATCCAGATGTTTCACACTTGCAGTTAAATGGCAGTAAATATTTAACAAATAAAAAAACAAGAAAAAGCTCTGATGGTTTGAGTCTGATGAACAGAAAAGATGAATACAATGTTTATGTTTCTGTAAACTCTGATGGTCATCAAACAGGAAGTAGTGATGTACGTTTGGTCTTTCTTTCTTCTTTATGTTCTTTCTTTCTTTTTTCTCTCCCTCTTTCTTTCTATCTTCCTTATGTTCTTTCTTTCTTTCCTTCTTTCTTCCTTATGTTCTTTCTTTCTTCTTTCCTTGTACGTTTGGTCTTTACGATATTTGTGATTTGAATAACGTACAATAGTTTTATCTTCCTTATGTTCTTTCTTTTCTTTCTTTTTTCTCTCCTTCTTTCTTTCATCCCTATGTTCTTTCTTCCCTATGTTCTTTCTTTCTTTCTTTCTTTCTTCCTTCCTTTCTGTCTATCTATCTATCTATCTATCTATCTATCTATCTATCTATCTATCTATCTATCTATCTATCTATCTATCTATCTATCTATCTATCTATCTATCTATCTATCTATCTATCTATCTATCTATCTGTCTGTCTGTCTGTCTATCTATCTATCTATCTATCTATCTATCTATCTATCTATCTATCTATCTATCTATCTTTCTTATGTTCTTTCTTTCTTTTTTCTCTCTCTTTCTTTCTTTCCTTCTTTCTTCCTTATGCTCTTTCTTTCTTCTTTCCTTGTACGTTTGGTCTTTACAATTTTTGTGGTTTGAATAACGTACAATAGTTTTATCTCCCTAATGTTCTTTCTTTTCTTTCTTTTTCTCTCCTTCTTTCTTTCTTCCCTATGTTCTTTCTTTCTTTCTTTCTTTCTTTCTTCTTTCTTTCTTTCTTTCTTTCTTTCTTCCTTATGTTCTTTCTTTCTTTCTTTCTTTCCTTGTACATTTGGTCTTTACAATGTTTGCGGTTTGAATAACGCACATTAGTTTTATCTTCTTTCTTTCTTCCTTTCTTCCTTATGTTCTTTCTTTCTTTCTTTCTTTCTTTCTTTCTTTCTTTCTTTCTTTCTTCCTTATGTTCTTTCTTCCTTTCTTCCTTCCTTCCTTATGTTCTTACTTTCTTTCTTTTTTCTCTCTCCTTCTTTCTTCTTTCTTCCTTATGTTCTTTCTTCTTTCCTTGTACGTTTGGTCTTTACGATTTTTGTGGTTTGAATAACGTACAATAGTTTTATCTTCCTTATGGTGTTTCTTTCTTCCTTCCTTCCTTATGTTTGTTCTTTCTTTCTTCCTTATGTTCTTTCTTTCTTTCTTTCTTTCTTTTTTCTCTCTCCTTCTTTCTTCTTTCTTCCTTATGTTCTTTCTTCTTTACGTGTACGTTTGCTCTTTACGATGTTTGCGGTTTGAATAACGTACAATAGTTTTATCTTTAACTAGCAGTGATCGTTATTGATTTATTATCAGAGATGGACGACGCTTTGATCAGATGACACGTTATTATTGATTAGAAATATTTACTCGAATGTTGTTGTGTTTTTTTTTACAGCAGTGGCGGCCGCAGATTCAAAAAGATACGGTATAGGCTATTGGTTTCCATGGATACATTCAGCAATATTATGTAGTAAGGGTGTTTGGGTGTAGAAAGTTAATAGTTTAATACTTTAGACACTTCAAGTACGACCTGTTAGGGCCTTCGTTGCCTAGGAGACGAAATGTGACGGTCACTCGGTCCTCGAACGCATCATTTACACTGTAATTTTTTATGGATGTTTTGCAGCTCCTTCACAATAAAAGCTCCACATTTTGCCAGCCGGATGCTTTTAATGTGAAGGAGCAGCTGAAACTTTGTGGTGAAACCTGATTGGACGAAACAGAAGCTGATCGCAGGTCTGATTCCCGTCCCCCCTCCTCTCCTTCTCTCCTCCGTCTGTTTCTCTCTTTCATTCAGTCACTTTCTCGCTGTAATGAGATTACATGGGATTATGAGTGTGTAATCCACACGCTCAATCCCATTTACACACACACACACACACACACACACACACACACACACACACACACACACACACACACACACACTCACCAACTCATTTAGTTTCTTTCTTTTTTTGTTCCTTTCTACCTTCTTTATGTTCTTTCTTTATTCCTTCTTTCCTTCCTTGTGTTCTTTCATACTTTATTCTTTTCTTTCTTCCTTCCTTCCTTATGTTATTTCTTTCCTTCCTTCCTTCTTTACGTTCTTCCTTCCTTCCTTCCTTCCTTCCTTCCTTCCTTCCCTATGTTCTTTCTTTCTTTCTTTCTTTCTTTCTTTCTTCCTTCCTTCCTTCCTTCCTTCCTTCCTTCCTTCCTTCCTTATGTTCTTTCTTTCTTTCTTCCTTCCTTCCTTCCGTCCTTCCTTCCTTCCTTATGTTCTTTCTTTCTTTCTTCCTTCCTTCCTTCCGTCCTTCCTTCCTTCCTTATGTTCTTTCTTTATTTCTTCCTTCCTTCCTTCCGTCCTTCCTTCCTTATGTTCTTTCTTTCTTTCTTTCTTTTCCTTTTATTCCTCCCTCCTCTTGTATCTTCCTCTTCTCACTTTGTTTTTACACCACCCTCCTTCTTTCCTTCTCTTTTCATTCTTTCTTTCTCCTTTTTTGTCCTTTCATCTTTTCTCCCTCCTTTTTTCTCTTTTTCCTCTCTCCTTCTTCATTTTAATCACGGCTTCCTGTCCATCCCTCCATCTCTTCTCTTCTCTCCACCTGCAGCTTCATCACTTGTTCATCGATCAGAGGTCAGTGTGTGTGTGTGTGTGTGTGTGTGTGTGAGGAACATGTGTCACCACCAGAGCTCGCATTTGAGCCACAATATCGGACACGACAACACACACACACATGCACACGCACACGCACGCGCACAGACAGAATTAAGAGGCTCGAGCCAAAAAAAAAAAAAGAAACTAAGAAAAAAAACAAAATAAAAACTTCCCGTTGAATCAAACAGCTCGTGAGAAAGTTTATGAAACAGCAAAACGAGAGATCTGACCGATACCCTCACACACACACACACACACACACACACACACACACACACACACACACACACACACACACACACACACACACACACACACACACACACACACACACACACACACACTGAACCAATCAGCTCTCCGGTCCTGGCCCGGTCTCTCCTCTGATTGGCTGCGGCCGCTGTCACTCACCGGAAGTGGGCGTGGCCAGCGGCGGCGAGGAGGAGGAGGAGGACTGACCCTGAGTCTGCTCTGATCCAGTCGCGTTAACGCACAGACCGGACAGTCCGCTCCGCTGCGCTCCTCACACACGGATAACCGGAGAGAGGTGGATAGAGAGAGAAGAGAGAGAAGCAGAGAGAGGAGAAAAGAGGATAGAGAAAGAGCGGAGGAAGAGAGGAGGAGGGAAAAAAAGGGGGGAAAGTGAAGAGTGAAGGGTGAAGGAGAGACGCACAAGTGTTTGTCCAAGTGGATCCAGTGAGTCAGAGAAGACGGAGAAAAGAAAAGTGTGTGAAAGGAAGAGACCGGAGGAGAGAGAGAGAAAGAGAGAGTGAGTGTGTGAGGAAGAGAGAGAGAGTGAGAGAGAGAGAGAAAGAGAGTCGCTTTCTCCTCCTCTTCTCCTCCTCCTCCTGCTCCATGTCGCTCCCCGGCTCTCCTCCGCTCCTCACGCCGGGTTCAGGCGCTCCAACTGCGGCCGCGCTGTACCGATCCGCGCCGCCGCAACATCCACAACAGGACGCGCTGCTCCACTCATCCTCCTCATCCGTCTCCACTGGCACCACCGGCACAGGTTCGAGTCCGCACACTAACAACAACTCCCTCTCCAACTCCCACTCCCACTCGCTGTCCCCCTCCCCGCGGCTCACCAGCGGCATGCTCAGCGCTTTCTTACCCGGAGCTGGAGGCGCTCTGGCCGGCTTGGGCAACGGCGGAGGAGTCGGTGTCGGTGGTATCGGAGCTCTGGGTCCTCTCGGCCACCACTCCCACCCCACTCCCCCCTCTTCCACCGTGGGAGTGGGGGGTCTGTGCAGCAGCGGCGGCGGCAGCGAGTGCAAGCTGGTGGAGGTGCACGGCGTGAAGGTGGCGAGCTTCAGCGTGGAGGGGCAGGAGGAGCTGATCTGCCTCCCGCAGGTGTTCGACCTGTTCCTGAAGCACCTGGTGGGGGGGCTGCACACCGTCTACACCAAGCTCAAGCGGCTGGACATCGCGCCCGTGGTCTGCACCGTGGAGCAGGTGCGCGTGCTGCGTGGGCTCGGCGCCATCCAGCCCGGAGTGAACCGCTGCAAGCTCATCAGCAGGAAGGACTTCGAGACGCTGTACCAGGACTGCACCAGCGCCAGGTGAGAAATGCACCAAACCCCCCCATACGCACACTTTTATTATTGCTCACTTTACTTTTAACACACTGTGCAGGTAAACAAAACTTTACTGCACTGCAAAAACTCAAAATCTTACCAAGAATATGCGTCTTATTTCTAGTCAAAATGTCATTTCTTGTCAAAACAAGTCTCATTCTACTTGAAATAAGACTCAAAAAGTAGCTCGTTTTTAGACAGGAGACACACACTTTTAATGCTTTACTTTACCTTTAACACACTGCTCCTTTACGTTTACCTTGGCTGTGCAGGTGCGTTCAGGGTCATCCAGTAAAAACAATCAAACAACTACAAACAAACAAACATGCAAAACTTTACTGCACTGCACTGCAAAAAACTCAAAATCTAACCAAGAATATTTGTCTTATTTCTAGTCAAAATGTCATTTCTAGTCAAAACAAATCTACTTATACTTAAAAATAAGACACTTTTTCTACTTTTTAAGTGAAGATTTGTTTGAAACAAGTGAAATAGTCTAAAAAAAAGGGTATTTTTTTATGTGATGAGTCTTATTTTAATTGGAACGAGATGAGTTTTGACTAAAATTGAGACATTTTGACAAGAAATAAGACAAATATCTCATTATACTTAAAATAAGACTCAAAAAGTAGCTTGTTTTTAGACACTTTTTACTTCTTTCAAGCATATTTGCACTTGAAATAGAAAAACATGTATTACTTTCTTATGACAAGCACAACAAACTTGCTTTCACTGGCAGATTTTTCTACTTATGTCAAGTGAAGATGTGTTTAAAACAAGTGAAAATTATCTAAAAACAAGTTAATTTTTAGGTGATGAGTCTTATTTTAAGTGGAACGAGATGAGTTTTGACTAAAATTGAGACATTTTTACAAGAAATAAGACAAATATTCTTTGTTTTTGTGAAACAAGTGTGAGAGGAGTTTGGTAAAGTGTCAATATCATCAGTAAAACATCTGCTTCTTTTCTGCTTTTTATTATTATTTTATTATTGATCATTGGTGATTGGATCGTTTTAACCCATATATCCTATTGATTGATTGATCTCTAAGCGCTTGATACCTACTGTCTCTCTGTGTGGGGACTGGACACAACTTCCTGTTTTGTTATCAGCAGATTCCCTGTTTTATTTTGGCCTATTTTATTTTGGCAAGTGTGTGTGTGTGCGTGTGTGTGTGTGCAGGTGTTTCTGTTCATGTGTGTGTGTGTGTGTGTGTGTGTGTGTGCGTTTTAGTAAGAGAGACACACACTGACAGTCGACAACCTGCTGCGGCTTCATCCTGTTGACTCTAGTTATGGAAAAAAAAAAATCTTATCATGCTCATAATCCACCACTTTGTTTCTCACCAGCTACAGTGTCTGTGTGTGTGTTAATGTGTGTGTGTGTTGGAGAATTGCAGCTTGTTTGTGTGTAAACAGACACTTTACAGAGTGTGTGTTTAATGCCTGTTATGTGTAACGGACATGTGTGTGTGTGTGTGTGTGTGTGTGTGTGTACAACCTGTCACCTGCTCATTCACACACAGTTTCCCTTTCACAATAAGACGTCCTGTGAGTTTTGCAGCGTTTCATTTTGCAGGTTGAGCTTCAACTTTCGTCTATTTGAGTTTTTCTGTGCAGTTTGAGGCTGTGATTCAGTTTTTTATTCAGACCTGAGCGCTGAAACGTCGAACTGCTGTCGCTCCTTAAACGCACCGGACCTCTGCTGCGGAAAAAGAGCAAGAAATGTATTTTTTTATTTTATTTTTTAGCTGTTGCAGGTGATCGTTTCCTGTCTGATGTTTCTATTGTGACGGGAAACAAGTTGCATAAAACTAGTTTCTTGAACAGATGACTCGTTAGTTTGTGCCAAAGAATTTTTACGATTCATAAATCTCACAGGAAGCTGCTGTTGACGTGCTTTTATTTTCTTAATATGCAGCAGCAGCAGCAGCAGCATCCTGTCCCAGTGCAGCTCAGCTGGGAGAAACTTTTGACCTTCAAACAGTTTGTTAGATCAGATGTTCACACTGTCGTTTAAATTCCTGGAGTAGGGTTTATCCAATCTGCTCTGGGAATCTGCTGATATTTTCAAAATAAAAGCAGATTTACCAGTAGAAAGGATCGAGCAGGCGCCGATGGTTGTGTTCGCTCGGTGGAAATGTTTTTATAAAAAGCTGAAACAGATGAAGAGAAACGAGTGAGTCGTTCACATCAGATGCATGAAGTGACAGGAAGTTTGTTAGCGTCGTTTCCTCCGTCACTTACAGTATCAGAGAGGAGCGACTTTAAAAACCCTCAACACCTGATTGCAAAGTCAAAAATCAACCGCACAAAAAATGGCGGAAGAAAAAGAAACAGGAAAAGGAAAGATGCAGCTGGAAACTTCAGATCTTTCCAGAGAATATTTAGATTATAACGTTTTTTTGTTTTTACAGTATTACCGTTAATTAGTGATAATTATCTCCATATATGTGTATGTGGCTCTCTGAAGGTGTCGCCAGTTGTTTCCACCAAGGATATCTGTCGGTAAATCGCTCCGAAAAACGGCGGAAGGAAAACTTTCATCAGCTGAATGCAGCAGTTTATGTCCAAAAAAGACTTTTTCTCTTAGTTCTAACTTAGTTAAACCTCAACACTTACACACACACACACGATACACACATTTTTAGATTCAGCGGGATGTCTACTTTCTGAAGATGTTCTCACGTCCTATTTCCACCAAGGATATCTGTCGGTAAATCGCTCCAAAAAACGGCGGAAGGAAAACTTTTATCAGCTGAATGCAGCAATTTGTGTCCCAAAAAAAACCCAAAACGACTTTTTCTGTGAGTTATAACTCAGTTAAACCTTAACACACACACATGATACACACATTTTTAGATTCAGCGGGATGTCGACTTTCTGAAGATGTTCTCACGTCCTATTTCCACCGAGGATATATGTCCGTAAATCGCAGTGAAAATGGCCGAAGAAAAAAGTAAAAACACAGCTGAAAACTTCTAGAGAATTTTTTTTGATTTTATTTTAACGTTTTTTTGTTGTATTTGTTTTTTCAGAATCAAAGTAAATGAGTGATAGGATAAGATAAGTTAATAAGACTTTAATGTCCAGTCCAGAAATTTGCCATTGGCACCTCCACACAACAACAACTTGACGCAACCAGCACAAAAACAAACCTAACAGCAGTTTCATTGGCTCAGAGAGAGATCCTCATTTAAAGATGCTCTTGTTCAGGATGTGATAATTATGTTGTAGGAAGAGTTGTCAGGTTGATTCAGTTCAGTTTCAATGGAGGTACGTATATCGTGGTTGGAAAGTAAAAAGAAAACAACATGTAGAGTAGACAGAGTGGATGTGGTTGAGAGTGCAGCATGTGAAGGGGGTGGATGACGGGTCAGCGTGTCTCAGGTGGAGGAGGAGGAGGAGGAGGAGGAGGAGGAGGAGGAGGTCTTAAAATGAAAACACTTGCTAGTCTGACACATTCGTTGCAGTTTTTCAGGCGGGAAAAACAACATCAATAAACCAGAGGAGGAGGAAGAAGGGCGGCGGCCATGTTTGGGTTCATGGAAGTGCTTCGAAGTATTTCTGGAAAACTCCTGTAGTTTTCACCACATCAGCTCCGTCCGTGTCCTGTCCTGGTTATTTATTGATTATTACTTAATTGTTAATCTATTTATTGATGCGTTAGTTGTTGTTGTTTTGTGGAGCAGCAGGTGGAAGCTGATTGGTCGGGTCGGCTCAGATCGGCGAGGCCCCGGGGCTGCGTTGAGTTCAGCTCGGCTCAGCTCAGCGCCATCGGCTAATTATTAACAGTGTATTGTGTTGCTGTGGAGTGACCTCTGGTTTTCAGCTGACCACACACACACACACACACACACACACACACACTAGTCTACAGTTTATTAAGCGTGAAATGTTCAGTCCTCTCTCTGTTTTTTTGGACTGAGTGAGGTCACTTCTTCCTCCCTCTCTCTCTTCTTCCTCTGTCTTTTTGTTTCAGTCCATCTGTTCACTCATTTTCTCTCTTTTGCTATTTTTGACTCTTTTTATCACTCACTCTCACTTTATCTCACCCTCTGTCTCTCACCCCTCACACAACACACACACACTGGTGTATTTCTGTCTCTTCTTCTTTATCCCCATCTTTCACCTCTCTCTCTTCTGTCTCTTCATCTCAATCACCCTCTCTCTTCTCTCTCTCCGTCTCTCCCTCTTCTCTCTCTCACACAGCGGTACATGTCAGGGGTAATAATGGATCATGTGAATGGTGAATGCGCATGGAACAACACGGCTGGAGAGCTATTGTTGTTGAACGCACAGCGAACACACACTCCGCTCTCTCCAATCATATTGACATTCCTCTAATGCCTCTCTCTCTCTCTCTGGGAAAAGAAAAAAAGGGAGGAGGAGGAGGAGGAGGAAAAAAATTAAATACTCAAAAGAGATTTCCCACTGGGACTCCTCACCCTTCGCCTTCATGCGACGACTTAAATCCACTCTGGCGCCATTTTTTTTTTAAAGTCAATATTAAAGTGAGGTAATATGTTAACAACAACTTCTTTTGTGTTTTTTATGCATTTTCTGAAGGAAATGCGTGTGAATGCTGAAAGCTGGAAGCTGAATAAATTGTTAAAACAACGCTGAATTAAGTGAAGAAACTGCAGCAATGAAGCAGTCTTGAAGAGATGAAACAATATATGAAGGATAATATAGAAGTAGTTAGAGGGAAGAATAAGTAAAAATAACTACATATAATCTGAAGGGTAAAAGTGGAACATGTAACAGTAGAAATGTTTAAAAAAAAAAAAAGTTTGCGGAAAATGTAGAAATCCTGAATGTTTATAGTTTAACAGTTGAAGGGTTGAAATCTGAAATAGGTGAGAAAAGATTAAAGAGTAGAACAACAACTTCTTCAACAACTAGAGAATGCATTTCCTGAAGGAAATACGTGTGAATGCTGAAAGCTGCTGAACGAGCTGAATAAATTGTTGAAACAATGCTGAATTAAGTGAAGAAACTGCAGCAATGAAGCAATCTTGAAGAGATGAAACAATATATGAAGAGTAAAAGTAGAATAATATAGAAGTAGTTACAGGGGAGAATAAGTAAAAATAACTACATATTATCTGAAGGGTAAAAGTGGAACATGTAACAGTAGAAATGTTACAAAAAAAAGTTTGAGGAAAATGTAGGAATCCTGAATGTTTATAGTTTAACAGTTGAAGGGTTGAAATCTGCAATAGGTGAGAAAAGATTAAAGAGTAGAACAACAACTTTTTGTTTTGTGTTTTTTCAACAACTAGAGAATGCATTTTCTGAAGGAAATGCGTGTGAATGCTGAAAGCTGGAAGCTGAATGGGTTGAATAAATTGTTGAAACAATGCTGAATTAAGTGAAGAAACTGCTGAAGCAATCTTGAAGAGATGAAACAATATATGAAGAGTATGAAATGGTTGGAAATTACTTGAATTGTTGAAGATCAGTATGAAGAAAATGAAAGATGGAAGTCTACTCAGATTTATTTCAAACTTACAGTTTGAAAACGTTTTTTTTTTAACCATTACTAATATAGATGAAACAATATCTGAAGAGTAAAAGTAGAATAATATAGAAGTAGTTACAATCAGTTAAAGGGAAGATAATAACTACATATTATCTGAAGGGTAAAAGTGGAACATGTAACAGTAGAAATGTTAAAAAGGTTGAAGGGTTGAAATCTGAATGAGTATGAATGAGTATATAATATGAGAAAAGATTAAAGAGCAGAACAACAAGAACAACTTCTTCTTCCTCTTTTGTGTTTTTTCTTTCTAAAAATCTGCCGTTTCATTGAAGAGGAGCGGAGATAACGGCGCCGCTGCTCAGAAAAGTGAGACAGTGAGTTTCCCACACATCCTGCTAAAGATGGAAAATTAAATATGAGTTATTTAAAGGAGATGACATCAACCGTGGTGCGCGGCGTAAAAAGGTCATCGCTGCCGCTGCACGCACAGCTCCGCCAGCAGCAGCAGCAGCAGCAGCAGCAGCAGCAGCAGCTCGCCTCCTCTTTGTTTTTTCTGCTCCATGTCGCAAAATAAAAGTTTGTTCGGAGTCAAAGCTCGAAAAGGATTTTTAATTCATGCAGGAAGAAAAAAAAAGATGATGAACTTCCTGCTCCGTCGAGAGAAACAGGAGGAGACGGTGTGTGTGTGTTTGTTTAGGGAACTACTTTGAGCGGCGGATTAATCAACATCTGGTGGAAGGTGTAGATTTAAGTATAAGAGTATGAACTTTATTGATTGTTGGGCTTCAGTTTGTTGCTTCGTATACGAATCAATCAATCAATCAACATGTTTTAGTAAAAACAAGCAACCAAACAAGTGCCTCACAGTGAAATCAAGAGAAACACAACAACACACAATGAAATTTGTTAAAAAGCGTAATAGATCAATAAGAAGTGGCAGGAAAGTCTCAAACCCAATTAGATAGAAATACTAGAAAAAAGCCTTTTTGGATGCATCGTTTCAAATTTATGAACGTTTCTGAAGGCAAACAGGTCTGATGTACGACGGCTCTTGAAGGAAAATAACATCTTTCAACAAATGTGCTTCAACTTTCGCTGTACACTGAACTGAATTTGTAAAAAAGCAGAATAGATAGATAAAAAGGCAAGAAAAAATGGCAGGAAAGTCGATGTTGTGAGTCAGTAGAGACAAGGTTTAGTGTTTGTCTTTGCTCATTAAACGATCTGATAACGTCATAGATTTGACCAGATGGACCAGTACACAGTGGTAAATGTAGATTATTAGTTGATTTTATTGATCTGCAGGTTTTTTTTCCCCCACTTGTTTTAAAGTTGTGAATCTTAGTGAAGTTTAGTTTGTCGGTAAAACAAACAAACAGTTTGTGTGTCGTTGTGGTTCAGCTCAGTTGTTGTCGTCTTCAGAAATGTTCAGTTTGTGTCACTGAACTCTGTGAAGATGTTTTGGTTTTAATGTGACGTTAAACAGAGCGAAGCAGGAAGTCGAGATGTGTTCAAGTGAACTCTGTAAAAAACAAAACAAGTTCATGCAAAGTTCAGAAAAAACACGAAATTAACAAGAATTAACTGTCGTCCTTCTGGGTCAAATTGACCCAATATGTTCCCTTCCTTCCTCCATCCTTCCTCCTTTCCTTCCTTCCTTTCTCCCTTCCTTCTTTCCCTTCTTCCTTCCTTGAACGAATCTGTTCCCTCCCTCCATCTTTCTTCCCTTCCCTTTTCCATTCCTTCTTTCCACAATCCCTTCCTTCCTTCCTTCCTTCCTTCCTTCCTTCCTTCCTTCCTTCCCTCCTTCCTTCCTTCCTTCCTTCCTTCCTTGGACAACAGGAGGGTTAAAATAAAAACCTGCGTCCATGATGCGGACTCCTCCTCTGGCTCCGCCCCCTTCGTGAGAGAGAGAGAGAGAGGTTATTCTTCTTCTCCGTCACCTCCTCAGTGTGTGTGTGTGTGTGTTGTTGTGTGTGTTTGTGTGTGTTGTTGTGTGTTTGTTGTGTGTTGTTGTGCGTGTGTGAGACAGAATCGATAGTGAGCGACAGGAGGGAGGGCTGCTGATGTCGGGAGTGTTATTCTCGGCTCTTCTTATCACGACAGGCTGTTAGAGCCCACACACACACACACACACACACACCAACACAGACACACCTACACACACACACACACACACCAACACATCTATAGACACACCTACACACACACAGATACACACACGTAGAGATGATGGGAGCCGTATTGTCTGTAACAGTAACACAGGGGGAGCAAAGTCGTTTTGGTTTGTTGAAGCATTGCAGCCTCACACACACACACACACACACACACACACACATACATATACACACACACACACATACATACACATACACTAAAACACACACACACAAACTCAGCGTGAACTCTCTGCATCAATTTGGTGTTTTTCATTCTTTTACATGGAGCATTAAGTTCTTTTAATGGAGCACAGTGGTTTGTAAAACACACACACACACACACACACACACACACACACACACACACACACGGTCACTTGTTTTGCCTTCTGGCTTGAGGTATGTGTGTATGTGTGTGTGTGTGTGTGTGTGTGTGTGTGTGTGTGTGTGTGTGTGTGTGTGTGTGTGTGTGTGTGTGTGTGTGTGTGTGTGTGTGTGTGTATATGTGTGTGTGTGTGTAACTGTCTAGCACAAACAGAGCTATCAGTTGTCACACTGGCTCAGGTTACATCAGTGTGTGTCTGTGTGTGTGTGTGTGTGTGTGTGTGTTCATAAATGCCTGTATGTGTCAGTGTTATCGTGTGTGTATTGTTTCTGATGTGTGTGTGTGTGTGTGTGTGTGTGTGTGTCTGGTTTCAGCTTCGCTTTGTGCTGCTGGTTAATTGATAAAGGTTAAAGCGTTGGCTGACGGGGAGCTGAGGTCACCTCGCTGCAGCCTCACTGTGTGTGTGTGTGTGTTTGTGTGTGTGTGTCTGTGTGTAGGTGTGTGTGTGTGTGTGTGTGTGTGTGTGTGTGTGTGGATAGTGACCAATCAGATCAAACCTTGATCTTGATCGGTGATGATCGGGGGGGTTTTTTTAGCCAATAAGAGAGAAGCAGAAGCTGAATATGTGTGAGCATCTTAAAACCCTCCTGTTGTCATCCTGGGTCAGGGAAGGAAGGAAGGAAGGAAGGAAGGAAGGAAGGAAGGAAGGAAGGAAGGAAGGAAGGAAGGAAGGAAGGAAGGAATGTACAGTAGGACAAAGGGAAAGATGGGAGGAAAGAAGGAAGGGAAAAAGGAAGGTAAGATAGTTGAACAGATTGGGTCAATTGGGTGAAAAGGGAAGGAAGAAGTAAGGACGAAAGGAAGGAAGGGGAAAAGGATTGTGGAAAGAAGGAAGGAAAAAGGAAGGACAGAAATATGGAGGGAGGGAACAGATTGGGTCAATTGGATCAAAAGAGGAAGGAAGAAGAAGGAGAAGGACGAAGGGAAGCAAGGAAGGAATGACAGAAGGAAGGGGAAAAGGAAGGAAAGGAAAATGGAGGGAAGGAACAGATTGTCAAGAAAGGAAGCAGAAGGACGGACGAAGGAAGGAAGGAAGGAAGGAAGGAAGGGGAAAAGGATTGTGAAAAGAAGGAAGGGAGAAAGGAAGGAAAGAAGGAAGGATGGAAGAAGGAAACAGATTGGGTCAATTTGACTGCAGAGTTTGACAGTTTATTATTGAAAAATCGATCAATTAATCAATAAACAGATAATTAATCAGCAGCTGTTTTTGATCATTGATGAAGCAGATCATCAAATATTTGCTGCTTTTCTTTCTTTCTCTCTCTTTTATAATAATAATAATAAACACAAACCATCCGATGATGTCACCTCTATCTCAGGTTTTATAGCCAATAACGATCGATCGGTAATGAAAATACACATCATGATCAGGCCTGTGTGTGTGTGTGTGTGTGTATTGATCTAAAATCGACTAAAACCAAAGGCAACAGGCTTTAAATATATCCACCCTTTTCCAAACGTCAAAACCTGAAGCCGGTTTTGCTCTTCCGGTGGAATTTTATGTTTATGTTTCCATGGTTTCGGTAGTCAGGTAAATGCATGGATTTTATTTTTTTATTTTTTTCAATGAAAATCTGTAAAACGCATGGATCATTACACCAGGTTTTATCACACAACTTGACATCCGTGTTAAAAGCCAGGTTTAATAGATCCTGCGTTTACTGCAACTATGACAACGACTGAAAACCATGGAAACGTAAACGTACAATTCCACCGGAAGTGCAGAACCACCTTCCGGTTTTTTGACCATAGATGACGTTCGGAAAAAGGTGGATATATCCTACACATTGACCAAAATGATGTAAACTTCTAAAACTGTGACTGAGTAGGTCAATGTCTCAGGTTTGTGTCGGTCAAATCAGTTTCCATTTTAATTAATAAGATGAATCAAAAAGCACAGGAAACACTCGGTCCGTGTTGTTTATTTGAAGGAGAAACTGATTATTGACGTCAGACTCCCACAGTTTGAGTTAACAACGTCTGTTTCTGTTGTCTGTGGGCTGAGCTGTGAGGCGTTCGGGTGCTCGGCCTCGTCGTGGGTTTTCTCAGTGTAAACCGAGCAGGTTCCTCAGTATCTGTGTGCGGTTTTAATTTTTATTGCGTTTTTTGTTTGTTTTGTTTCTCTCTGCGGCCGAACGACGATGTGTCTCAGAGGAGGAGGAGGAGGAGAGAGGGAGGGAGGACGACTCTCTCTCTGTCTCTTATTCTTTCTGTGTTCCGGATGAAAACAGAGAGAGGGGAGAGTGAAGGATCACAGAGAGAGAGAGAGAGAGAGAGAGAGAGAGAGGTGAAGATCAAAGCAAGAAATATGACCCTCTGTCACCACGGAAAAGAACTGATCCTCTCCCCCTGTGTGTGTGTGTGTGTGTGTCTGTGTGTGTGTGTGTGTGTGTGTGTGTGAGTGTGGGTGTGGGCTGAACAAAACAGCGAGAGGGGAGAGGCAGGTCAACATGTGTGTGTGTACGTGTGTGTGTGTGTTGGGAAATAGATAATGTTTCACAAAGGCTGTTTCAGTCTCCAACTTCTCAGAGAAAAGAGAGAGAGAGATGGTGCGGAAGAGGAAGGGGCGAGAGACACCAGAGATGACTGAGTCAGAGAGAGAGAGAGAGAGAGAGAGAGAGAGATGCAGCTTCCTGGGTCAACAGTCGGCCATGTTTATTAATTAATCAGTCAGAGAGTCATGTTGTTGTTGTTTTTTTAATAAAATATTTGCTATAAAATGAGAGAAAATTCAAAAACCTAGTGATTGTTACTGTCGTCAGATTTAAACAATGACCTTTGACCTTTAGCCACCGAAAACCGAATCAGTCCACCTTTGAGTCTTGGGGAACGTTTGGGCCAAATTTGGGGAAAATCCCTCAAAGTTTAACGGAGACATCCGGTGTTTCCGCTGGGATTTTTCGAAGTAGTGGCAGGTTTTTTTTTTTTTTTTGGTCTGCCATTTTGTGATGTCATCATGACCTCAACCTTTGACCTTTAACCTACCGTAATGTTACCAAATCACCATGTCTGTGTCGACCAGGTGAAGAGTTTATGACAACATTTGGAAGAAGTTACCGAGATATTCCATTCATAAGACCAAAAAAACTGCCTCCTGTCTACGCGTTGTGATGTCATCGTGACCTTTGACCTTTGACCCTTTAACCCTTTGAACCTTGACCTATCCAAATAAAAATGGACGTAATTCATCCTCAAGTTTCCGTGGATGTTTGTGCCAAATTTGAAGGAGTTCTGATAAAGCGTTGCCGAGATATTCCATACGTAAGACCAAAAACTGCCTCCTGTCTACACTTTGTGATGTCACCGTGACCTTTGACCTTTGACACTTTGACCCTTTGAACTTTGACCTACCGAAAACAAAATGGACGTAATTCATCCTCGTGTTTCAGCGGATGTTTGCGCCAAATTTGAAGAAGTTCTGATAAAGCGTTACCGAGATATTCCATTCGTTAGACCAAAAAAACTGTCTCCTGTCTACGCTTTGTGATGTCACCGTGACCTTTGACCTTTGACCCTTTGACCCTTTGAACCTTGAACTATCGGAAAAAAAATGGACACAATTCATCCTCGGGTTTCCGCGGATGTTTGTGCCAAATTTGAAGAAGTTCTGATAAAGCGTTACCGAGATATTCCATTCGTAAGACCAAAAAAACTGCCTCCTGTCTACGCTTTGTGATGTCACCGTGACCTTTGACCTTCGACACTTTAATCCTTTGAACCTTGACCTATCCGAATAAAAATGGACGTAATTCATCCTCGGGTCCCGCGGATTTTTGCGCCAAATTTGAAGAAGTTCTGATAAAGCGTTACCGAGATATTCCATTCTTAAGACCAAAAACTGCCTCCTGTCTACGCTTTGTGATGTCACCGTGACCTTTGACCTTTGAACCTTGACCTACCGGAAAAAAAATGGACGCAATTCATCCTCGAGTTTCCGCGGATGTTTGCGCCAAATTTGAAGAAGTTCTGATGAATATCACGTTGGCAAAACCAAAAACTGTCCTGTGTGTTTTTGTGTGTTTTGTTTTATGTGTTTTGTTAATGAATTTTCCCACTGCACTTGAACGCACCGTCCACCACTCATAGAATGAAAGGTGTTTCTGCAGGTGGTTTAATGGAGACGTACTCAGAGTGATGGAGGGGAGGAAGGGGGGAGGAGGGGGAGGAGGAGGGGGAGGAGAGGTGTTGTCTGCAACAAGATTATTTGATGCCTGTGAACACAAACACACAAACACGCACACACACACACCGACACACCTACACACAAACAGACACACACTCTGTCTCTTAGGTGCACTTAGCAGATTGGTTTAGAAATCGCATTAGGGAGTGTCACAACAGCTTTTCCTCTCGTTCACCAGGTAATCTCTCCATCCCTCCTCCTCCTCCTCCTCCTCTTTCATCTCTCCTTCCTCCGCTCATCTCTTCACCTCCTCCTCCTCTCCACACCTCCTTTTCTTATCCTTTCTTCTATCCCTCTCTTTTCCCCTCTCCATCCACTTCTCTCTCCTCTTTTTCTTTTTCCTCTTCCTGTTCTCATCCTGTCTTCTCTTTCTCCCCCCCTCCTCTTCTATCCCTCTTTCTTTCCTCTGTGTATTTTCCTCCTTCCCTCCATCCTCTCTCATCTTTTCATTCATCTGTTCATCCCCTCCTCTTTTTCTCCTCTCCTCCGTCTCATCCTTTTCTTTTCTCACCTAATTTCCTGTTGCTCCTCCACCTCCACTTCTCCTCTTTTCTTCTCCTTTCTTCTATCCCTCTCTTTTCCTCCTCTCCTCCTTTTGTCCGTCTCTCCTCATCTGTTCATCTTTCTCTCTCTCCCCTCACCTCTTCCGCTCATCCTTTCTTCCACCATCCACCTCTCTTCCTGTTCTCATCCTGTCTTATCTTCTTTCCTCCATCTCATCCTTTTCTTTTCTCACCCAATTGTTGCTCGTCCACCTCCTCTTCTCCTCCTTTCTTCCATCTCTTTTACTCTCTCTTCTATTCCTCTTTCTTTCCACTGTATGTTTTCCTCCTTTCTTTCCATCCTCCCCCATCTTTTCAT
Source organism: Trachurus trachurus (assembly GCF_905171665.1). Taxonomy (NCBI): domain Eukaryota; kingdom Metazoa; phylum Chordata; class Actinopteri; order Carangiformes; family Carangidae; genus Trachurus; species Trachurus trachurus. The sequence continues at coordinate 6,192,209 of NC_139909.1, read as the reverse complement.
TCATCTGTTCATCCCCTCCTCTTTTTCTCCTTTCCTCCGTCTCATCCTTTTCTTTTCTCACCTTATTTCCTATCTCCACCTCCTCTTCTCCTCTTTTCTTGTCCTTTCTTCTATCTCTCTTTTTCCTCTCTTCCTGTTCCCATCCTGTCTTCTTCTCTCCTCCCCCTGTTTCCCTCTCTCTTCTGTATGTTTCCCTCCTTTCCTTCCATCCTCTCCCATCTTTTGATTCATCCACTCATCCTTCCCCTCCTTTTTTTCTCCTATCTCAATCTCATCCTTTTCTTTTCTCGCCTTATTTCCTGTTGCTCCTCCACTTCCTCTTCTCCTCTTTTCTTCTCCTTTCTTCTATCTCTTTTCCCCTTCATCTTCCCCTCTCTCCTCTTCTTCTTCTTGTCCGTCTTCTTTTTCTCCTCCCCCTCTTTTCCTCTCTCTTCTATCGTTCTTTCCTTCCATCCTCTCCCATCTTTTGCTTCATCTGTTCATCCACTCCTTCCTTTTGTCATCCTTCCCCTCCTCTTTTTCTCTTCTCCTTCTATCTCTGCATCTCATCCTTTTCTTTTCTCGACTTATTTCCTGTTCCTGCTCCTCCACCTCCTCTTCCTTCTCTTCTCTTCTCCTCCCTCTTCTGTCCATCAATTTCCCTTCTTCAGTTTTATCCCTCTTTCTTTTCTCTCTCCTCCTCCTCCCTCTTTATTCAATCTTCTTGTGATTTACCTCCTCCCTCTCTCTCTCTCTCCACCTGGTCTTATCTGTCTATTTATTGTGACAGGTTGTCAGCGTGTGTGTGTGTGTGTGTGTGTGTGTGTGTGTGTGTGTGTGTGTGTGTGTGTGTGTGTGTGTGTGTGTGTGTGTGTGTGTTAGAGGGGGCGACCGACAGATTTACAGTTAAGAGAGACAGAGAGATAGAGAGAGAGAGAGAGGAGGTCAGAGGCGAAGGAGGAGATGAAAGGAGGAGAGAGAGGGTAAAAAGAGGGCAGGAGGGGGGGATGAGAGGTGACGTGTGTGTGTGTGTTCGTCCCCACGACAACATGTTATTAATAAAAACAGGAATAAGAATTCAAAAAAAAAAAACATAATTATCCTCCATTTTTAAAAACGCCACGATGTACAGATGAGTGTGTGTGTGTGTGTGTGTGTGTGTGTTGTTACAAAATAATTATAGCTGAAATCAATTAAAAACATGACAAGAGCATACATGCACGTGTGTGTGTTTGTGTGTGTGTGTGTGTGTCCTCGTCATACAGAAACTTTACCGACAGCGTGTTATTAACAAAAACTTTAACTTAGTGTAATTTGTAATTAGCAGTTTGAAAACATGTCATGCATGTGTCTCTCTCTGTGTGTGTGTGTGTTTTCTTAAAATCTTAACTCATTTTTTTTTTTATTATCACTGCACATATTTCTTTTTTTTCTTCTTTTTTTTTTTGCATGTGTGTGGCTTTTGTGTGTGTGTGTGTGTGTGTGTGTGTCCGTCAGCCAGCGCGTCAGCCCTCCTTCCCTCCCAGACAGCGTGTTATTAATGAAAACGTATAATAATCCATTTAAAAACATGTCATCATGATTAGAATAATAACAGTGGTTAAACTGACTGAGACGTTTATGGAGGAAGAGGTTCTCATCATTGTACTGCCGCCGTGGGAGTGTGTGTGTGTCTGTGTGTGTGGCTGTTTGTGTGTGTGTGTGTGTGGCGATGCGTTCGGGTGCCAACTTCCCAAACTTCCCCCTCCGTTGTTTTCTCTCCTTTGTTGACACACAAAGAGAGTCGGGGCGAGAAAATGAAGTCGTAACGAACGAACGAGCGACGTTCAGAAAAATTAACCAAAAAAAAAACTGAAAAAACAAAATAAAAATAAATAATGAGAAAACGTCAAATTCGTCATGAAAATTACACATTTTTTTGTTTTTTTCCTTCCTGGTTTTCACCTCAGTTTGTTCAAAACTTTATTAGAACTTTTGAACTTCACAGAAACAAAACAGAACCTGACGTTTTATTTCTATTAATGTCACAGTTTTGTCGTCAATTCATTCAAATAGAAAGAAGCAGGATGAAGAGAAGTTATAACACCTGCTCTTTCTTTAAACAAACCAACACAAAACACACTTCCATCAGATGAAATGTCATAATAATGAACCAGCTTCCTGTTTGTAGCTACATGACAAATCTTTAATCTCAACCTGAAACTGGAGGAGAAACAGAAAGTGGACGAGTGGTTTCATTAGTTAGAAATTAACCGAGGTCCATGTAGGAGTTTAAAAATGAGGTCAAAGGTCATGTGAGATATTTAACAAGTCATGTGGTGTCTGAAAAAGCAGATTTACTGTAAAACCTGTGTAAATCAAATGTAAAACAGTTTGTTCGCTAAATTTGTCATTGTTGCTGCACAATTAATCACAATTCACAGTCAAAGTTTGTTTTTTAAAGACTTTTAGTCGTAGTTAGAAGATGATTTCTGCTGCATTTTGACCTTAATTAAACTGGGTCAAGGAAGGAAGGAAGGACAAAGGGAAAGATGGGAGGAAAGAAGGAAGGGGAAAAAGGAAGGAAAGATAGAAGGAGGGAGGGAACAGATTTCTTCAAGGAAGGAAGAAGAAGGAAGGAAGAAGGAGAAGAAGGGAGGCAAGAAGGAAGGGAAAAGGGAAGGAAAGAAAGATGGAGGTGTAGAGGGAACAGATCAGGTCAATTGGATCAAAAGAGAAAGGAAGAAGAAATAAGGACGAAGGAAGGAAAGAAGGAAAGAAGGAAGGATGGAGGAAGGAAACAGAATGACATCATCAGGTGGGAACAGCCAATCAGAAACCACGTCCAGGTTGTGACTTTAAAAATGTGTCTTAGCTTCATATTTTAGAGGACGATGGAGTCGAGTCGTCTCCTCAGAGGCTCGACTTCTCAACACCGTGGATTCCTCCGCCGCCGTGAGAAGTAGTTCCCTCCAGACAGACCGTTCAGTTGTTGTTTCCTCCTCAGAAGACTCATTAGAAACAAACAAACAAACCAACAGAAACAACTTAGTGTGTGTGTGTACGTTGTGAAGTATTTACAGATGGATTAACGCCGTTGTTGTTGTTGCTGTTGTCGGCTTTTAGCTTTTAATGGGTTTTGTTGTACAATATGAGAAACTGTCGGCTGCACTCGTCCCTCTGGACTGTAAACACACAGCTTCTTCCTCCCATTAACACACACACTAACTGTTGTTTTATTTTTCTACATATATATTATTTTATTTCTCCATATTACAGGTGTTTGTGTGTTTGTGTGTGTGTGTTTGTTGTGCGTTTGGCTTGTCTGTGTCCTTTAGCCGATGCTAAATGTTTTAGCGCCGTAACCAAATCAGACAGGAAGACGGACGCTTTATTGATCTGCCGAGGGAAATTAAATTGTTTTATACGGTGTGTAAAGTAACAAGCACCTGCGTATTACCATAAAAAAAAAAAGTGTGTGTTTGTGTATGTGTGTGTGTCCCAGTGTGTGTCTTTTGTTGTGTCCCAGCAGCAGTTTGCAGCAGGGAGACTTTTCCCTAATGTGAAGAAGTGAAAACACTGTTTTTGCAGCTATGAGCTTGTCATTCAGTCGCACCGTGCTGCTGCGTTTGTGTGTAAATGCGTTTGTATGTTAACTCGTGTGTGTGTGTGTGTGTGTGTATGTGATAGCCTGCTGCATGCTGAGTGTGTGTGTGATGGTGTGTGTGTGTGTGTGTGTGTGTGTGTGTGTGTGCAGGCATACATGCTGTCGTTTTGATAGCTTGTCATTGAAGCGATCTGGTCCACTGTAATTTTCTACTCAAGGGAAACAATGCAACAATACATGCTTTGCTGTCAAAAAAAAAAAAAAAAAAGAGTGTGTGTGCGTGTGTTTGTGTTTGTGTGTGTGTCAGTGCAACTGTTGAAGTTGGTCTTAGTTTGCACATTATCTTCTTGTCTTTCTTCCGCTCTCCTCTCTCCTACCTTTTTTTTCTTCTCTTTTCACCTTCTCCTTGTTTTTTTTTCTTCTATTTTTGACGTATTGGTGTCGCCAATAAATCATAAAGAGAGAGAAAGAGAGAGAGAGAGAGGGACGGGGGACAGGTATGAAAACAGACGGAGGGACTAATGGACGGATGGATGGATGGAGCGAGTGAAAATCATCAAAAGTGACAAGATTTGCAGAAAAAAAGGAAAATAATTTAAATATTTCGCCTTTTTAATGTTTTATTATTATTAATTACGTTGATTCCTGCTCCAAATCATGTGTCCTATTTATTCAGGTGGACGGAAAACAAAATGATGTTGAATATTAAACACAAACAAGAAACGATTAACAGCAATAAAACCACTCATCATCACTTAGCCTACAGTAAAAAAAAAAGTTAAAATATGTTAAAGTGAGAATATAAAACCAAAGATTTCCGAGCCGTCGTCTAAAACACACATGAAAACCATGTGACTCGCCCGCAGGATTATAATAATAATAAAGTAAAGTAAAATTAAAGTGCAGCTTAAAGCCAGTAAAAATCACATAGTGCAACCGAACATAAAAGCACAAGTCAGACCAATAAAACCACACAGTGTAACATGAAAGCACAGTGGAATACAGAGCAGTCGCACATAAAGACCAACACACTGTTCATTCATTAACTGGGTTTTAATTATGATGGCGGCCGTTTTTTTACGCTACAACAGTCTGGGTCAGGAAATGTGTTTTTATTAAGCTCATAACCGCTTCACTGTTTTTTGCTTTGTTGTTTGTTGTTATTGTATTTCCTAAACAAACGCACGTGTTTCTGCTAAATACCTGGATTTCCTTAAGAAACATGTTAGCAGGTAGCAGTTAGCAATAGCAAGTAGGCTAGCAGGCGGATTGCTAATCAAACCAGCAACAGATAATGGATTTAATCACTTAAATTTGTTCACATTTCTTCCAATAGCCTATATCAGTTATACTAATTCTTAAATGATCAAATCTCAAATGACTAGGCTATATTACAGTTAGCATGTTGAGACATTTAAAGCTAACGGACAGGTTTAAAACTAGCTACCAGCGATTCTTCGACTTGAATGATTTCAATGAGTCTTTAGGTAGTTGATGTGTAAAATTATTTATATAAAGCCTGATTATATCAAAGCGTATTAAACTGTTAGCAAGTTAAATATGCTATGCTGCTCCTTTTTCTGTAGCTAGCATAAAAGCTAGCAACCTCTTGCAAACTTTTAACCCTGATCCAAAGCACTAAAACATCGATTTAATTACTTAAATTGGTTTAAAATTGATGAAACATCTCATTTTATGTTGTAAATGTTGTTTCTTTGATGCTAATTGGTTAAAGTAATACAATGTAGCCTAAACAAATGCTTTTATTTTGAAATAGAGATTTGTTGTGCTAATTGCCAGGGAACAGATCTTTGACTTTTCCTCCTCTTTGTCCTTGCTAATCTTCCTTGTAACTGTTCAGTGTTTAGCTACATATTTAAATCAGCATTGATCGGCCTGAGACACGGTAAGGGTCGTCTCTTTTTTTTATGAAGCTCCAACATTTTATGACTTTAACAAACTAAATCTTGATTAACAATGAAATATTATATTCACAAAGTAGGTTGGGCTAGCGGTTAAGCTAACAGGCTAAACTCTGATTCAATCTGTAGGAATGTGTTGTTGGACGCAAAGACAGAGTTTTAATCCATATTAATTCATTCAATTAGCTGGAAAAAAAGAAAGAAAAAACCCTTCTAACCTCACTTAATTATCTAAACCTTTAATCAAATGTATTAATCTCCCTGACAGGTAGCGTGCTAGTTAAACTAGGAGTAGCGGCGCTAATACAAACTGACACAAGTCATTGATTCAAAGGCTGAAACTAATCAAAACCCATTTAACTTTAAATAAATAAATAAAAGAAAACCCTTCAAATCTCAATCAAATGCATAAAAATCTTTAACTTGTCGGACACGGCGGTTAAACAGCGGGCAGATAGCGGGTTAAGCGCAAATCTGAGCTCCGCATTAATCATTGATTCGGTGTCTTGGCTGTAATTGATATGTAAATAGCATGTTTAACCTCCATTTACATGTGTGTTTGTGTGCGTTTGTGTGTGCAGCGGCGAAGGCCAACTCTCACACAGTGTGTTGTTCAGTGTGTGTGTGTTTGTGAGAAAGACAGAGCGAGTGTGGGAGTGCAAGAGGCATGTTGAAGGAGGGGGGTCGCTTCCAAGTTACAAAAGAAGTTAATTAAAAATGAAAAAAGAGAACGAACGAAGGGGAGGAGGGTGGGAGGGAGGTGGAGGAGAGAGGGAAGACGGGAGTGGACGGAAGCAGTCGGGGGTGGACGGAGAGAGAGAAAGAGAAAGAGAGGGAGGAAAAAATAAAAAAAGGAGGGGAAGGAGTGGAGGAGGAGGGGGGAGGAGGAGGAGGGGAGGGGAGGCAGTGTTTTATTGAAAACGGGTGGACAAACAGTGTGTAATTGGCTGGGGCCGCAGGGGCTAAAAGAGAGGTTCAAAGAGAGGAGAGAGAGAGAGAGAGAAAGAGATAGAGAGAGAGCAAATTAACAGATAACGGAGGAAGAGGAGGAGGAAGAGAAAGAGATGACATGGGTGAAAGAGAGGGAGGAGGAGGAGGAGGGGAGAAAGAGAAAGTGTTGACTCAGAGAAAGACAAGAGGAGGAGGAGGAGGAGGAGGAGGAGGAAAGGGGGGATCAAAAAAAAGAAGAGCAGCGCTACGTGTGTGTTTGTGGACGGACACCTGGACGATTCACCGAGTCTTTATCTGTTAGTGTCGTCCATTTTCGACACAGATGTAAACAACAGAGAAATAACACAAAAAACAAAAACAAAATCACCATGGCTACAGGTGTCATTATGGAGGAAGGCACGTCTTCCTTCTCCAGACAAAAGCAGCAATGAGTCACTTTAACATGAAACTTCAAAGGGGTTTCAAAGTTTTATGTCTCACCTTTCAAGTTTAAAGTTTAAAGCTGCACATTTTTCTGAATCAAGTCACAGTTTAGCAAGAAAACACTTCAATTCTGTGGGAAAAAATGTAGAAAAAAGAAAGAAAAGAAACAGAAAAACGTCTCAATTCCATTCATGGTTTACATACTTCACACAGTTGCACATATTTATATAACATACACATAGTCACCATGAATGAAAAGGAGCAGGATGAAGAAAAACTTTTAGTACCGGCCCCCTTTCTATAGCCAGGTTATAATTGCATTGGCTTACTATCAACACCGTTACAGTTGTTACATTTTCATAAATTTGTGCGTGTCTTTTTCTCTTTAATTTGTGACTTTAAACTGTAAAACCCTGAGATCTAAACTCAGAAACCCCTCCACTCTCAGATATCATAATATATACCACAGTATATGATAATGATGATGTAATACATTGATAATGTGTTTATGTTTTATAACTAAAAACGGAACTATAACATCGATGTTCATCATCATCATGTCCACAGACTGTTGTCCGTTAAGTGTAGTGAAGTTTCCGCTGCAGCTCCTGCAAAAAGTCTACAGACGTGATTTTTCAAAAATGAATTTCTTTTTTTTGGGTCATGTTTCATTTCCGTAAATTTGTGCGTGTCTTTTTCTCTTTAATTTGTTACTTTAAACTGTAAAATCCTGAGATCTAAACTAAGAAACGCATTCCCCTCCTCTCAGTCATATCATAATCTATATCACAATATATGATAATGATGATGTTAATAATGGGTTTAATGTTAAAAACGAAACTATAACATCGATGTTCATTTTTCAGAATCAAGTCACAGTTTTGCAAGAAAAAACTTCAATTTTGTGAGAAAAACGTCTAAATTTTTCAAAGTTGTTACAGACGGGAAGTAAACAGGTTATTTTAGCCCAGAATCATCAGATCATGACGTCGTAGCAACCATGTGAAGTCTACAGACGGGATTTTTCATTTCTTTTTTTTTGGTCATGTTTCATTTTCGTAAATTTGTGCGTGTTTTCTTTTTTTCTTTGACTCTTTTGACTACAGTTTGACTAAACTGTAAAACCCCGAGATCTAAACTCAGAAACCCCTCCTCTCTCAGTCATATCACAATCTATACCACAATATATGATAATGATGCTGTAATACATTAATAATGTGTTTATGTTTTATAACAAAAAACGGAACTATAACGTCGATGTTCATCATCATGTCCACAGACTGTTGTCCGTTAAGTGAAGTGAAGTGTCCGCTGCAGCTCCTGCAAAAAGTCTACAGACTTGATATTTAATTTCTTAAAAAAAAAAAAGAATTTCATTTTCGTAAATTTGTGCGTGTCTTTTTCTCTTTAATTTGTGACTTTAAACTGTAAAATCCTGAGATCTAAACTCAGAAACCCCTCATCTCTCATTCATATCATAATCTATACCACAATATATGATAATGATGATGTTAATAATGGGTTTAATGTTTTATAAGTAAAAACGAAACTATAACATCGATCAGAATCAAGTCACAGTTTTGCAAGAAAAAACTTCAATTTTGTCCGAAAAACATCTCAATTTTGCAAAGTTGTTACAGACGGGAAGTAAATGCTGGTTATTTTAGCCCAGAATCATCAGATCATGACATCGCAGCAACCATGTGAGTCTAGAGACGGGATTTTTCATTTCATTTTTTTTTTGTCATGTTTCATTTTAGTAAATTTGTGCGTGTTTTCTTTTTTTCTTTGACTTTAAACTGTAAAACCCTGAGATCTAAACTCAGAAACCCCTCCTCTCTCAGTCATATTATAATCTATATCACAATATATGATAATGATGATGTAATACATTAATAATGTGTTTATGTTTTATAACTAAAAGACTAAAAACGGAACTATAACATCGATGTTCATCATCACGTTCAAGTGAAGTGAAGTGTCCGCTGCATCTCAGGTAAATAAGGACATGGGTTCATTAGCATTTGGTGTGTGTGTGTCGGTGTGTGTCGGTGTGTGTGTGTGTGTGTGCTGACTAAGGCTTATCAGATTCTCAAGGGGCAAGAGAAAAAAAAAATTCCCGAAGAGAGAGTGAGGTTAGAAAAAAGAGGATGGAGGTATTCTCTCTCTCTCTCTCTCTGTCTGATTGAATGGAAGCTGAAAGGTCACGACCTCTTTCTAAACACTCCACGGTTCTCAGCATTAATCAAATAACACTCACACACACACACACACACACACACACACACACACACACACACACACACACACACACACACACACACACACACACACACACACACACACACACACAGACACACACAGACACACGGATACACACACACACTCTTGTGCTGACCTTCACACACTTGCATGCATACACACCAAACACGCATACGTTTAAAAACACTCACAAAAAAGAAAAAAGAAAAAAGAAAATCACACAGGCTTACGCAGGCAGATGCAAATGGTGGGTTGACCCGCACACACACACATATACACACACGGACACACACATACACACACACACAACCAGGTGAATTTAGATTTGGATTATACACACATACCATACTGTATAAACAGTGTCAAATGCCCTGTGTGTATCTGTGTGTGTCTATGTGCGCGCTTCTCTCTCTGCAACTTCTTTATGTGTGCGTTTCTCTGCTTGATCGTGTGTATGTATGTGTGTGTGTGTGTGTGTGTGTGTGTGTGTGTGTGGTCGTAACAGTGACATCTGCACCGTTGGCTAAACAGCTTGCGAATATGCTGATAAAAACAACGCCGGCAGCCAAATTTACAACACCTATAAAACACACACACACACACACACACACACACACAAACACAAACACACACACGTACACACACACGTACACTCAGAGGGCGTATTATGGTGAGATTTACGGTGTGTCTGTGTGTGTGTTTGGGTTTATTGCAGTTTACAGGACAGAGAGAACGTCTATGTAAGCAACAACTACTGTGTCTCTGTGTGTGTGTGTGTGTGTGTGTGTGTGTGTGTGTGTGTGTCTGTATGTGTGTGTGTGTTTTGTAGCACAAGTGCAGCCAGACTCTGTATCTGAATTTAATACTTTTTATTTTATTCCAGTCCCGCTTCAGTTACATGATCTGACTCTGTACGTCAGTGTTGTTTCTGTGTTTCAGCTCTTCAACAGTGTGACTTCAGTCTTTTAACACTAGTTTTATTGAACGTATTGATCAGTTTACATTGTTATATTGTTATTATATTGTTAAAAAATCACAGTTTATAATGAATACAGCAGGTATTATCTCTATATCTCTATGTAATTTATAATTTACAATCTTACACTGGAAACATCAAACATCATAAACTGAGTCCGATCATCTCACGTTATCGTCAATAAATCAGTAAATCACAGCCCCTACCTAACTAATCTGCACCAGGTTGGATAAAGTGAAGTTTCTATGGATACAGTGTAGTAGTACAGTGGCGACATTATCTGTAACCAGAGAAACAACTGTAGCCTATGGGACATTTAGCGACAGCTGTTTTTTTGTACAGCCGCAGTTAGCTAACCCAGCGTAGTAGCCTAGCATACGGAGGCTGGCTAGCTTCAGTCGAGTGTTTCTATGGTTACAGTTTTGACACAGTTGTAACGCGCACATTAGCTACAGTCGTTTCTATGCTAACAGCGCTACGGTTGTTTTTGTTGTTACGGTTTTGATGTCACGTATTAGCAATTTTACGTTATGATTAATCTATTTCTATGGTAACAGTTGGACCTTAGCTGTTTGTGTTTCTATGGCTACAGTCTTTACAGTGTAGCATGGACATGAGCTACAATAGTTTTTTGATACAGTGTAGCGTTGAAACTGACTTGGGTTGTTTCTATGGCAACATTGTTGATGTTTTTTTTTTACCATGGACAACAGCTTTTGTTGTTACTGTGGTTACAGCGCTTATATGCTGTGGATTAGAGCGCTAGCTACATGGTTACAGCTGCGTGTCGTTGAAGTTATGCTACAATGTTGCATGGACGCTAGCTGTAGCGGTTTCTATCGTTACATTGTTGATATTTTTTAGCACGGACAACAGCTTTTGTTGTTACTGTGGTTACAGCGTTTATATGCTGTAGATTAGAGCGCTAGCTACAGTTGTCTTCCGTGGTTACAGCTGTGTGTCGTTAAAGTTATGCTACAATGTAGCGTGGACGCTAGCTGTAGCTGTTTCTATCGTTACATTGTTGATATTTTTTAGGGTTGGGCTTTTGACGTTATAGCGTTGATATGGTGTAGATTAGAATGCTATAGCTACAGTTGTCTCCATGGTTACAGCTGTCTGTCGTTAAAGTTTCGCTATGTGTAGCATGAACGCTAGCTACAGTTGTTTCTGTGGCTACAGTTTTGATTTTGCGTAGCACTGACAGTTGCTATACCTATTCCACAGCATCACATGGACCCCCTAAAAATGCAGTCTCTATGGTTACAGTGTTAGTAGAGCGCCGCGTGTTGTTAGCCGCGGCCTGTTGCGGTTTCCTACTCTCTCTGCAGCTGGTTGTTGATGTTTTTAGTTTTAGTTTGGAGTCTTCTCTGTTTTCCTGAGTAAACAGTCTGAATCACAGGGAACCGCTCGCCGCTAGAAACCAGATAACACGACGGCGACTCCCAGCTTTATAATCGCAGCCGCCGCCGTTTGTATTTTGGGAAACGGCGAGTCGGCGACCGACCGTGCTGCTCATTAAGCCTCAGTAATCACACATGCTGCATGTGCTGCTTATGAAACCCAGAGCAGAACATCCAGACCGGCGGGGACAAACGTTAACTGTGACTTCCTCCCTTTTCCTATTAAACTCCACCAGCGAGCCGTCATGCGAGGCACTGACCCTCCGGCCTACGGTCCACACAGTCTGCACACTGCAAAAAATCAAATATCTTATCAAGAATATTTGTCTTATTTTTAGTCAAAATGTAATTTCTAGTCAAAACGAATCTCATTATACTTAAAATAAGACTCATCACATTAAAAAGTAGCTTGTTTTTAGACACTTTTTCCTTCTTTCAAGCATATTTTCACTTTTTTCAAGTTTTTCTGGCAGATTTTTCTACTTATTTCAAGTGAAAATGTGTTTGAAACAAGTGAAAATTATCTAAAAACAAGTTACTTTTTAGGTGATGAGTCTTATTTAAAGTGGAAAGAGGTTAGTTTTGACTAGAAATGAGACATTTTGACAAGAAATAAGACAAATATTCTTGGAAAGACTTTGAGTTTTTGCAGTGCAGCTGCTGCGGCAGTGGCGGCGGCGGTGGTGGTGGCGTACAGTGGTTCCAAGTCCGACATCAGCGCACTAGTGGCCGCAAAACATGTGGGAGTGTGAGAATGTGCAACAGGAAGTCGTTAAAAAAAAACGAGCGTAAACATGTTTCATGAAGCGTTTTCTTGGATAAATCCGGCTCCATTCTTAAAAAGAGTCGGAGCAGCAGCAGCAGCAGCAGAAATAACGGCCGGGTGTGTTTATGCAGCTCATATCAGGAGCTCTTAACCTTTTCTGCCGCATGTAACCCACAGAGAGTAAATTTAGCCGCGGCCTGGGACTCAACACACACACACACACACATACACACACACACTGGTTGTCAGGGAACTGGCCTGAAGCCTGTAACCTGCTGCTGTCGAGTCGAGTCGGCAGCTGTATTTCATCAGAGACAATCACCTGCCAGTCTAGAGTCCATTTAGAAAATGCTTGCATTGTTTTATTTATTTAATTTATTTAATTTATTTAATTTATTTAATTATTTATTTATTTATTTTTTACAGCAGATGAGTCAGTGAACGCACCGCTATAATCTGACAGATTAACGAGGATGCAGCTCGTCTTAAACTCGGACCTCAGACCTGAACCGATGCTGCTGCTGCTGCTGCTGCTGCACCTCAATAGGAAAACAACATGTGCTCGGATTGTCGTGGTGCGTTCACTGCCTCGGGTATCTGGAGCACCTGTCTGTTGGATCCTCATGCAGAGGTTTGAATCCCTGCAGCAGCGTGTCATTATAGTTTTAACAAGCTGTTAAAAACTCACAAGCGCTTTTAAACACGAGAGGAAGTGTCTCCATGATGAACCTGCTCTGACTTAGTGTCAATCGTTTGTTCGATTCCCAACAGAGAATAATCAATGAATCAATCATCATTTTTTTTTTTTTTTCATTCATTCATGCAGCACGTCTGTTTCTTTGCAGGTGCATTGTGTCGCAAGTTGCAGCTGGTTGACCCCTCTGGGCCACCGTACCAGAACGTTTCACAGACTTAAATTGGTAAAATTTAAGAATAACTACACACTGTTAATCATTATTGAATACTTAATTAATCATTTACTAATCATTCTGGATCAATAATCTCATCTATAATGTATTTAATTTATAATATGTAATAAATGACGATTCAACATTTGTAAATTAACTATTATAACAATTTAAAGCGTCAGTAAATAATTGACAAACTAGTGTTTTTCTCACTAATACAGAGTTAAACATTAATTAATAGGACGAATGCTGCTTATAAATGATTAATTAAGTGTTTAATAATGTTAAACCAATGATTAATAGTGTGTAGTTTTGGCGAAACCTTTCTTAATTCGTTTGTTTCCTCATTATTATGTTGCGTTTAAGTGTCGTTTGTGAGAATCGGCCCGCCCTGCTCCTCCTTTTCCATCAGTATCTCACTGTTTCATCTTCTTTTTCTTTTTCTTTTTCTCCTTCGTCCTCACTCAGACTCGGTCCAATAAGATAAAGCCGCCGCCGGCCGAGGTGTTTACATGACAGTTGGAATAATAGGAACTTTTAATGTGGTTATAATTGGATTATAACCGAGTGTAAGTAAACACACCACCGCTGGACTCTCTGTGGGAAAACGCTGCAGACGCTCCGACTGAAAACTTTTCTTTTTTCTTCTTTTTTTCTAGTTTTTCCAGGTCTCAGACGAGGAGCGAGAGAGAGAGAGAGAGAGAGCGTGAGGCAGGAATGTGTGTGAATCCCTCACAACTCGTCTCATGTTCCCTCTCTTCCTCTCTCTCTCTCTCTCTCTCTCTCTGTCCGCCTCCTCCCTTCCTCCGCTCCCCCATCCCTCCATCCTCTCCTCTCCTCTCCTCTCCCCTTCTCTTCTCTGTGGTTCAAATTAGACAATGAAAACAATGAATTTGGTGTCTGTTTCTTTCTCTCTGTGCGTCTCGCCCTCCCCCACTTCTTTCTTTCTTCATCTTGATCGCCCCTCTCTCTCTCTCTCTCTCGCTCCGTAGTGACCTTGTGTCATAGTCTCTCGCCCATGCCGGCAAAACCCCCCACCTTTCTCTCCTTTTTAGCCCTCACTTTCTTTCTTTCTCTCTGTTTTTTTTAGTTCTTTCTGTACTTGTATATCATCACATGTGTCTATTTCATCCCCTTCTTTCTTTATCTCTCTCTCTTCGTCCCCACACTCTCTCTTTCTGTCCTCTTTCTGTCTGTCTCTCTCTCCCTCTCTCTTTCTATGTGATTTCATGCTCCAGCTGCTCCATTATCAGTCTGTCTGAGGTTGTGTTAACATCAACAATACTGCTACACATACACTGATGGACAGATAGATGGACGGACAGATAGAGACAGTCGGACTTTCAGCAGGGTGGATCCTTTGTCAAACTCAAACTGCGTTTTGTTTTGTTTTTTCCTTCTTTCTTTCTTCTCTTTCTTTTCTTTCTTTCTCTCGGCTTGTTTGACGCAGCTGTAACGCATTTCAGGCTCAAACAGGAGTTGACCTCAGTTTAATGGAAGACTTCTGGTGCTCTAACACAAACAAGTGCGGAGACGCTTCATGTTGATTTCATCAGTGGTTCTGAGGTAAAATGTGAAAAAAAATATGTCAATTAAGAAGCGTCTTAATCAGGAGCCCTGAGGAACAACGCTGTAAATTAACCACCAGGCTAAATATTAAATAACCTTAATTTGACACAGGGCACAGGTTCATGTTGAACTGATAAGAAATCTTTTTTAAAAAATGACTTTTTCAGTCAATTAAGAAGCGTCTTAATCAGGAGCCCTGAGGAACGCCGGATTAAACGAACAAGCAGTGAAGATATCAAACGGTTTTGTTCTCGGAAAAGGAAATGGAAACTTTGAGGAACAATTGAAATATTTCTGACTTAATCAGGAGCACTGAAATGAGCTGATTCGTTATGACATCATTATCTATTTTAGACGAGGAATCTGGTCCTTTACCTCATGATCACATCACAATTATTCGGATCTTTCACTTTTCCAGTGTTCATATGGCTTACAATTGACTCTAGATTTAACTTAAGACAAGCAGCTATTAAATTAGAGCAGAAAAACTGATTTTTACATCAATTAAGAAGCGTCCGAATCAGAAGCCCTGAGGAACTCCAGATTAAACGAGTCACCAGGCTCAACACAAAACATTACATCACCTTAATTTGACACAGAGCATCTAAATCTTAAGGAATATTTTATTTCATATCAATGAAGAAGCGTCATAATTAGGAGCCCTGAGGAACACCAGATGCTTTTTCGCTGTAAATGTATACACTGCAAAAACTCAAAATCTTTCCAAGAATATTTGCCTTATTTCTTGTCAAAATGTCTCATTTCTAGTCAAAACTAATCTCTTTCCACTTACATAAGACTCATCACCTAAAATTCAACTTGTTTTTAGATAATTTTCACTTGAAATAAGTAGAAAAATCTGCCAATGAAAGCAAGTTTTTTGTGCTTGTAAAAAGCACAAAAAAAGAAAAACTTGCTCCACTATCAGATTATTTTAAGTGAAAATCAGCTTGAAAGACGTAAAAAGTGTCTAAAAACAAGCTACTTTTTATGTGATGAGTCTTATTTTAAGTATAATGAGATTTGTTTTTGACTAGAAATAAGACAAATATTCTTGGTAAGATTTTGAGTTTTTGCAAATTGATCTTAAACGTAATTTAAAACAAAGTTTAGATGAATCAGAACAAGCTCTTAATGAGTTTAAGATGCAAAAAATATATATTTTATATCAAGTAAGAAGCGTCTTAATCAGGAGCCCTGAGGAACTCCAGATTAAACGAGCCGTTGACATCCAAACATGTTTTCTCAGCCGTTGATTTATCTAAAACTGACAATTACGTTATAATAAAACATTTATTTCACATCTATTTTGGCTCTAATGTTTGAGAGAAAGAGAGAGTCTGGAGGAGGAGAAGAGGCCGGTCTTTATTTATACACACTCTCAATGATTCTCAATGTGTGGCTCATGACCCTGAAATAGACCACCATCTATTTTCTGGAGGGTCCCAAAGAGACGGAGGGGAAGTTTTCATGAGACTAAAACAGTTTGGGCTCGTTTTTTTTGTTTTATAAAACACAGAGCAGGGACTGTTTTTAGTTTTTCAGCTTTTGGACGTTTCAGTTTGTGACTTTATTTTCTGCCGCTTGCTAAAATATCACCCAACACAAACATTTCAGATGTTTTTTTACAACAAAAAAAAAGAAAAAAGGAAAAGGGTGACAGAGAGAATCATTAAGAAAACAGAGGAGTGTAGTTGTCCTCCGTGGGTGTGGCCCTCGTGCGTCCAATCAGATCGCAGCACCAGATATTAGACACAGATGCTGCGACGTTGCTGCACGACACCGATGTTATCGCTCCGCCGCCGACCTTTGACCCCGAGAGAGAGAGAGAGAAAGTGGAGAAGATTTACGATTAAAGTGAAAGGAATTTCTCTTTCTTTCTTTCTTTCTTTCTTTCTTTCTTTCTTTCTTTCTTTCTTTCTTACTGTCTCTCTGTCTCTCTCAGGACATCTTCTTCTCCTCCTCCTCCTCCTCCTCCCTCCTTCATCAATCACTCCCTCCCCACTGCTCCTCTTTCTCTCTCCATCCTCCCCCCATTTCTTTCTTTCTTTCTTTCTTTCTTTCTTTCTTCCCCTTTTCTTCCTTTCTTTCCTCCTTTCTTCCTTCCCTTTCTTTCTTAATTTCTTTCTTCCTTCACTCCTTTCTTTTTCTTTCTTTCTTTCTTTCTTTCTTTCTTTCTTTCTTTCTTTCTTTCTTTCTTTCTTTCTTTCTTTCTTTCCTCCTTTCTTTCTTTCTTTCTTTCTTTCTTTCTTTCTTTCTTTCTTTCTTTCTTTCCTCCTTCCTTCCTTCCTTCCTTCCTTCCTTCCTTCCCTTTCTTCCTTCCTTCCCTTTCTTCCTTCACTCCTGTTTCTTTCTGTCTCTCTCAGACAGACAGGACATCTTCTTCTCTCTCCTCCTCCTCCCTCCTTCATCAATCACTCCCTCCCCACTGCTCCTCTTTCTCTCTCCGTCCTCCCCCCATTTCTCTCGCCTGTCACACATCTCTCTTTTCTTCTTCTTCTCTGCAGGATGATGTGATCCGCTCATGAAACGTCTTGTTTTCCCTCCTCCTCCACCTCCTCTTTTTTTTTTTACTGTCTATCACTCTCTGTTCTTTTTGTTTTTACTTTCTTCACTCGTTCCCTTTGTCTTCCTCTCTCTCTCTCTCTTTTTTAAAATAACTTGTTTAACTGTTTTTCTTTCATCCTTCCACCTTTTGTTCCCATCAGGCCTTTTTTCTTCTTCAAACTCATTCTTTACTTCTTTTACACCTTATTCTTTCTTTCTTTCTTTTTTCTTCCTTTCTTTCCTCATTCCTTCCTTCCTTTTTTCTTTCCTTCTTCTTTCACTCATTTCTTTTTCTTTCTTTCTTTCCTTCCTCCTTCCTTCCTTCCCCTTTCTTTCTTTCTTTCTTTCTTTCTTTCTTTCTTTCTTTATTCCTTCCTTCATGCCTTTCTTTCTTTCTTTCTTTCTTCCTTTTTTCTTCCTTTCTTTCCTCCTTCCTTCCTTCCTTCCCTTTTTTCTTTCTTTCTTTCTTTCTTTCTTTCTTTCTTTCTTCCTTCCTTTTTTCTTCCTTTCTGTCCTCCTTTCTTTCTTTCTTTCTTTCTTTCTTTCTTTCTTTCTTTCTTTCTTTCTTTCTTTCTTTCCTCCTTTCTTCCTTCCTTTTTTTCCTTTCATCCTTCCTCTCTTCCTTCCTTTCTTCACTCCTTTTTCTTTCTTTTTTCTTCCTTTCTTTCCTCCTTTCTTCCTTCCTTCCTTTTTTTCCTTTCCTCCCTCTCTCCTTTCTCTCTCTCTCTCTCTCTCTCTCTCTCTCTCTCTCTCTCTCTCTCTCTCTCTCTCTCTCTCTCAGATCTTTCCATTGTTGTTGTTTGGATTCTTCAGGATTTGTAAAATCTCGGCCATGTTTGTAGTTTTTGGAGCGGACAGTCTTGTTTTTCTGCAAGTGTGTGTGAGGAGAGAATGAGTGTGTGCGTGCGTGTGTGTGCGTGTGGAAATTTGTAACACCAACACAACTTTATGTTTGTGTGTTTAGATAAAAGAAATGTGTGTGTGTGTGTGTGTGTGTTTGTGCACGTGTGAGCATTCAAACATCTGTAATACTTCCAAAAATTGTCTCTGTGTGTGTGCGTAATAGATGAGAAACTAAGTGTGTGTGTGTGTGTGTGTGTGTGTGTGTTTATGTGTGTGAACTTCTCTTTTAACTCAAACACACAGAGCTTAAAAGCAGCATTTCCTGCCTCGGAGGATGAAAGCTGCGTGATTATTTGTCCTGTGTGTGTTAGATTGTGTGTGTGTGTGTGTGTGTGTGTGTGTGTGTGTGTGTGTGTGTGTGTGTGTGTGTGTGTGTGTGTGTGTGACCCACTTGAGGCCAACAAATACCACAGGCCTTGCTGTTCATGTGAACTCCTTCTTGATCTCGTCTTTTCTCTGTGTGTGTCTGTGTGTGTGTGTGTGTGTGTGTGTGTGTGTGTTTAAAAGTGAAGTAAAAGTGAGAGGGAACATGTGGACCTGAATGTATGCAGGTGTGTGTGTGTCTGTGTCAGTGTGTGTGTGTTTCATGAGTGTGTTTTCCTAATGGGATGGTTGTAGATTAGTTAAGGGGGGGGAGCTCTGCCAGCCTGTCGTCAGTGTGTGTGTGTGTGTCAGTGTGTGTGTGTGTGTGTGTAGTTCCCCTATGCTTTGTTTGGGGGTGACCTACAAAAGCCAGTGCCACATTCTTCTACACCCCCTCTCCTCCTCCTCCTCCTCCTCCTCCTCCTCCTCATGCTATAGAGTCCATACAGCGCTGCAGCCTGATTATGATTAATTAGAATCGACTGCTCTGATTGGACGAAACAGATTCTCTTCTTTTTAAACAGAAACAAAACAGGACGAACCGAGAAAACACTTAAGTTTAATTCTTTAAAGGTACATTGTGTAGGAATTACTCCCATCTAGCGTTGCGGTTGTATATCGCAACAAGCAACTCAATCGTATTTTTTTAATGCTGCATTCACATGAAATTGGGCAGACGGCCGACGGACGACAGCCGCTGCACGTAACTAGAACTTATGAAGTTATTCCTCATATCAGGAGGTGGTAGTCAGTGTTTTCTGCTATAGACGTCTAATATTTATTAATAATGAATCAAACAAAGGAAAAAACTGTGTCTCTAAACCAAAGAAAAAATAAGGTTTTAATACATTTTCCTTCTTAAATGTCTGAAATAGTTTGTTGAGTTTGTGATTAGCTGCAATCTAGGCTAGACCTGAAACAATACGTTCACAAAGTGATAAGTCCATGAACAGAGACGCGTTTGGCAACTGTTTTGATAATCGATCAGTTGTTTTAGTCACGTTTTTTAACAACATAAACACCTGTGTCATCAGTGCTTCTAATTAATCGCAATATAATCAGAACTTACTAAGTTGTTGTTCATATAAGGAGGTGGTAGCTGGATATTAGTCAGTGTTTTCTGCTATAGAAGTCTTTATATATATAATAATAATAATGTTTAATTCTTTAAAGGTACATTGTGTAGGAATTACTCCCATCTAGCGTTGCGGTTGTATATCGCAAGCAACTCAATCGTATTTTTCATGCTGCATTCACGTGAAATTGGGCAGACAGCCGCTGCACGTAACGGCATAAACAAGCTTCTATGTAAACAAGTGGTCCGTCAGCACGTGGCAAAACAATACACGTGACAATATGTTGTCATGGCGATGTGGTATTTTTTTACCGGCTTTCTCTCGACTTCTGTGACTAAAGTGACATCTGGTTTGTTACTGACGGCCGTCTGCCCGACTGCAGGTGAATGCAGCATCAGTGTAACGCTCCATTCCTCCTCACTGCGTTACCGCGGTGACTTTTCACAGACGCCACCTCGACCTGAGCCGACAGCTCCGGTGTCTCTGCTGAGTTTCCGTGGTTTCCTACCGTCACGCTGCCACTGAACGTAAAAACATGGAGACACCACATGGCAGCAGCACCGAGCTTACCCGCTCCATGGAGATATGAAAAACAGACTTTTGAACCAAATAATCAATTTTCATGAATAGATAACAGGAGAAGTTACACAATGTCCCTTTAATTACTTCTTTAGATCACTTCTTTTTTCTTTTTTTTTTGTTTGGCTGTGGAAGAGTCTGAACATCTGTGATTGTGTGTGTGACGAAGGCTGGTGTCACTGCACAAAAGAAAAGAAAAGAAAAACCAGATGTTTTTCCACTTTATTTTGAAAGTATGACACGGCTTAAACAGGAAACCAGCCTCTCAGCGCTCAGCGTTTTATTTTGAAGAAATTGAAGATCTAAAAACCATCTCGGTGTTAGTTTTCCATCTCCCCTCTCTCTCTCTCTCTCTCTCTCTCATCTTCTTTGAAGCGCTAGTAACGACAGGTCGGTGTCAGCCAATCTGAAGAGAGGAAGAGGCTCTGAGCTTCTCTTCTTCTTCTGATTGGCTGACTGTTTTCTGCAAGTGATCCAATAAAAAACAGAGCAGATTTCAGAATAAAACACCCAGAGAAACCAAATATTTAAAGTGTTGAATGGTTGGTCCAGGTAGTGGGCGGGGCTTTGTTGTTGTGACATCACAAAGTCACAGGAAGTGCATCTCTGCAGCTGTATTGAGCATCTCTCTGTCCTGTGTTTAGTTCAAGTTCAACTTCTTTTCCTGGAAGTTTGAGTCACATTGTTAAAATCAGTTCTGCAGAAACAAACCTTTAGCTTCCCTGCACTGAAATCATCATCATATTAAATCTCACACTGTGACATCATCATCATCGTCATCATTTCCGATCTGCTCTGGTGACTCTGGACCGCTCACATCCGTCTATCCATAGGCTCATCATAATAATAATAATAGCATTTATTTGAATAGGGACAGTGCATATTAATGAACATTAGTATAACTAAAAGAAATACTGCTGTAAATATGCCGGATTATAGCCAGGCGGCTAATTTGCGTCCGACGTCCCTAATAAATAAATAAAATACAGCAGTACACCACAAGGTGATCATCATCATCAGAGTGGCATTTTTAATCTTTGCAGTGTCACAGGAAGTGTTCAGACAGTTTTCCAGAATAAAAGCAGCAATAAAAATGACTAAAATAAAGAAAAAACACTGCAAAGTCAAAGTGAAGTAGCTTCTATTGGCAAAATCTGCTAAACGACACAAATAATTTCAATCAAACAAACGTGTTATAAGGTGATTGCAGTGTTTTCATTTTCCAAACAGGGTGGGAGGGGCCAGAGGATTCACAGCCCGCTTGTAGACAGGAAGTGGCTCAGTGTCAATATCATGTCGGTAAAAGCGTGTGATAATATATAAACCACAAAAAAATGAATTGTAGATGAAAAATGTAAAAGAAAAAAAACAAAAACACAATGTTTCCAACATAATTCTTTTACATTAGTAGTTTTTCTGTCACTCCAACGCCTTTACAGTTTCATCCTATCGCATTTTTGCAGAATATTATAACAATAATAGAATAAAGACAGAATACGACATAATATGTAATGATACTAACAAACAGATCATAATACGACATGTAATTGCGATACTTTAACGTGGCGACATCGTATCAATACTGTCGCCAAGTATTGATCTTTTTATTGTTATTGCGTAAACTGCAAATGCACGTAATAAAGTTTATAATATTTGAATATTAGAGTCGTTTCTCTGGATCACGACAACAATCAGGATGATGTTGCATCGTGATCAATATACGGTTCATATGTTCATATATGTATTTAAGTCGATATCTGGCTCTGAGCGTATAGAAAACAAAAGTTTGTGTGTGATGATGTCGTCACTGAGGAGAGTTTAAAAGAAAGAAAAAACAGAAAGTTTGGCTGCGACGGCTGAATTAGCATCAACGTTTTACTGCACGTTGTAAAATAAAATAATAATAAAATAACAACAACAAAAAAACAGGACAAACAGGGAAATTATCAGTCAGCTATAATTAATAGGAGACTAATGCTGACTCCATTAAAGTGGAGATCTGGTAAAGGCTGAGTCAGCACAATCCACAGAGCACAGTGGACTCCCTGAAAACAGATTAACTAGACTACGACAGCATAATGAGGGCAATAACAGGCCGGGTTATTCACACACAAAGTTTGGTGTGTGTGTCTATGTGTGTGTGTGTGTGGGGCAGTGAAATCTAACCAGGCAGAAACACAGTCACGTTTTTTTATTATTTTTTTTATACCAGTCCGCCTGCTTCCAGGAAAGGGAATGAGTGTCGCAGACGCTGAGCGGCAGCGGCGGCGATGTGTCACAGGCAGCGGCTCGGATATTTACTGGAAACACCGGTGAACTCATGAGAGAGAAAGAGAGAAGGAGAGAGAAAAAAAAGAGAGAAAGAGAAAAGGTTTATTGTGTATTATTGTGTGATTGATAAGTGAAAACTCGAGTGCTGATCGATAACATGAGGTTTGACAGTGTGGAAGAAGGTTAGAACTGCCGATTTCGAACCGGCAGCGAACGCACCGTTAGTTGTGGTTGTGTTGGTCATGTTTTTTCATCCACACACACACACACACACAGAGAGAGAGACACACACACATAGACACACACACACCATGCTCCAGCTCACCTTGTGTCCTTTAATGCGGGGCGACAGTGCTGCAGGTCTGCAGACCGGCTCCGATCCCCTGATGCCACCGACCGTGTCCTTCTCCATTAAACAGATTGTGTTCTGGAGCATAATGTTCCTTTAATACTCACCTCACTCCTCCAGACCCACAACGCAGCGCACAACGCAACACAGCAGCAGCAGCAGCAGCAGCAGCAGCGCCGTCATTATCATCACCGTCGCCCCCGGTGACAGGTGGTCTGGTCTGCAGCGTCCTGGGTCACCACCACCACCACCACCACCACCACCGGCAGCAGCAGCAAGAGAAAATTAAAAAATTCATGTTTGTTAATGAATCGTTTCAAATATTTTTTTATTATTATGAAGCAACAACTCGTGAAGATAAACACATCAGATCTGTGAACAAAAATATAACACACACAAAAAAACAACAGCTGCAAATTAGACAAAATATTAAATCAAAAAAGCAGAAATTTACACAAGATAAATAATACAATAAATGAGTAAGATGCAAAATAAAGCATAAAAGTAAGTGCAATGAAAATATGGCATCTGAAGTGGGCACTATGTTTATACAGTGTATACAGTATATACCTATATGTACATATATACTGTATATATGTCTATTCTTTTTATCACTTAATTCTTTGTATTATTCCTTCATTTTTAACTGTATAGCACTTTGGTCAACTTGGGTTGTTTTTAAATAATCTTGATTAATTAATTGATTGATTGATATATTGTAGCCTTGACCTATATACCGATGATATTACACACTTATGCTAATTTCAATCGATACATTTTCAATCTGTTAATTGGTTTTATTTCTTCTAACAGACCCAAGATCACACTCGTTAGTCTATATATACATTTATAAATATAATATTTATCTGTATTATTCCATATATCCGGAAGCAGTGTGATGCCCCTAGTGGCCTGTGGAGGTATTACACGTCAGCTGACCGATTAGTCGACCCTAACTTGACCACAGGTGTTGTATGTGTGTGTTTGTGTGTGTGTGTGTTGTTGGCGGCAGTGCTGTGGAAAAAAAAAAACTACAAAAATGCAGCTCCATGGCAACAGTGTAGCTACTTCCTGTTTACATCCGTCAGAGCTTTGGACGACCTGGAAGAAACAGAAACAGAGACTGTGACTCAGTCTGAGATCAGAGAGAACAAACACACACAGACGTGAAGAAACGACAACTGTACTGTAATTACAACAACAACAAAAACTACTATAATAATAATAATAATAATAATAATAATAATGATAATAATATTAATAATAAGGCAAGACATCTTTATTTATATAGCGCATTTCATACCAAGGCAACTCAATGTGCTTTACATAAAGACAAAACATTTAAAAAAGAAGCATAAAACAGAATAAAAACAAACAAAACACTAAAAACAGAGTTAAAAGCAAGAGCAAATGAAAGTAAAATAAAATAAAATAGATAAAGTTTTAAGTTCTTAAAAGAGTATAAGAATAATGATAATGATATTAATAATAACAGCAACAGGGCGTCAACTCTCCGTCTCCTTCGTCACATTGACAAACTGATCAGAGTTAACGAGCTCATAAACTGATGCAAATCAGCTCCTGTTACAATCACACAGGTTGCCACGGAGACCCCCTCCCCCTCCCCCTCCTCCTCCTCCCCCTCGCCCCCCCCCCCTCCTCCTCCTCCTCCCCCTCCCTCCTCCCTCTCCTGCACTAAGTGGAGCCTCATAAATTCTTCCTTAAACGAAGCGATTGAACAATGTGACCATAATATCTGGGCTGCAGGGCGCTGATCGATGAGCGCTGATCGATAATCGCTCCTCCTCCTCCAGCTGCTGCTCTGTAGCTTTACTTTCTGTTTTGAAGATGAACTTAAAGGGATAGTTCACCCAAAATTGAAATTTCTGGATATGGATACCAACTGTCTTCGTAACAAAAAGACACACCAAAAAAACATCCAAATACCTCCATGCTGCTCGTATGTAATATCCGTCTTGTATTGAAGCCCCGAAATGCAAAATTGTCCCGAAAAAAATTAAATAAGTCTATATTTCAAGCTTGTTTTGTAGCGTCCAAATGTGACGAACCGAGAAGAGGAGCTTCCGCTACAAACAAGCTTGAATTATAGACTTATTTAATTTCTTTCGGGACAATTTCGCATTTCAGGGCTTCAATACAAGACGGACATTACATACGAGCAGCATGGAGGTATTTGGATGTTTTTTGGTGTGTCTTTTTGTTACGAAGACAGTTGGTATCCATTTGCAACCGTTATATGGACATGCACTGCTACGCCGAGACCCCCTGTAACTCAGAGAAGCCACGGAGGACTCTGAAACTTCAATTTTGGGTGAACTATCCCTTTAACCCCCTCCTCCTCCTCCTCATCCACCAACAACAAACACAGCTGAATATTTAACCTGCAGGACGAGCGACGAACAGCCGGCGTTCTCCTGCCAGAAAAAGCAAATGACAAAGCAGTTTTTATTGTTGCAGCAGTTTAGAGCCGTGATATATCACCTCCTCCTCCTCCTCCTCCTGGATCTCCGCTCTAATTAGCCAGATTACTTCTGCCTCTCTCCTCTCTGCTGGGGGAGTTGTTGTGATTGTATTGTTTGTGTCATCTCCAGGCCACCGTAGCTCCAGGGGGCAGCGAGACGTCTGCTCCCCGTGAGAGGTCGACAAACGTCACAGGTGGTTTCATAATAATAATAATAATGATAATAGTAATAATAGTAATAACATAACTTAACCCCCTACTGATCAACTGATAACAGCTTTAATTTGAAAAATATTCAACAGATTCTTCAACATGACATGAGGGCTGGGTGTATTACAATAAAAAAACCATTACATCTATAACTTTTTAACGTCTTTATTTACTTATATGAACGCCACACAGTCTTCACACTCACATATTCATATTCTGTCCTTTCAAACTATTTAAATGTATAATGTGAAACACTTTGAGCTGCAAATTATGTCACAAGAAGTGCTATAAATAAAGTTTATTATTATTTATCCTATGAATAACACATTATTTTTTCATATTTATTACAGTATAAGAATATTTTTTATCTCATATTTATATTTATTTATCCTTTCTTTATCCTTTCCTCCTGAGGATCAATAAAAGTATTTTTAATTCTTATTTGGATGATGAAAAATAATGAAAAGATTTTTAAAAAAAACACCTTTATTTGTTTTTTTCTCTCTTTTTTCCCTCCAAAAACTCAATATTTCACTCATCAAAACAGTTAAAACTAAAAAAAACAAAAACAAACAAACAGATGAAATACAGGAGTAAAATCCAATAAAAGCAACGTTACACAAAGTTTCTCCTGAACAAAACAAATAATAAAAAACAACCAGACAGGAAGTGATAAAATAAAAGATAAAATATGCAGCGTGTAAAATGAGATGTCGCCATAAAAAGCAGAGCAGATGCTGCTGATTCTCCGTCCTGTCGCACCTCGCTGCAACAAGAGGAACCAAACAATCAGTTTTATTTAAAGTAAAAAAAAAAAAACCCAAAAAACATTAGTAAAATCCTCAAATGTTGAAAAAATGAAATAAAATCCTGTATAAGACGTAAAAGATTCAGGAAATCTATTATAAAAATAAAATAAATCTGTCATTAGATGTCATTGATTTCCAATCTCATCATCCATCCGACTCCAATAAAGGAGTTTGTTTTTACAACAAGGTGTTTTTATATGAGGTGTAAAAGGTGCCAAGAATAAAAAAAGAGAAGGACGAACAGACAGGAAGTGAAGGAGTGAATCAGATAAAGTTAAAACAAAGGAGTTACAATGATTGATTGATTGATTGATTAGTGTATTTAAGTGTCATGCACATGATTGTTGCCCCGCCCACATGGACACACAAGACACTCGACAAACATTCAGAGATGGATCTTAAATTTTTACATCCAGTTTAGTTTCTTTATACCAAACTTTTAAACATAAACCGAACTGAACCCTACGCACGTCAACGATCACGTGAAGTTTTACAAACGATATTCTGCTCCTCCCTGAACGACAAAGTTTTAATCACTCTCAGCTCAGCCAGCATCACTGTTGTCATCACAAACTAAATATGACGTCTGCTAGCTTGATGCTAACGTATAATGGAAAACACCATAGACGGGCTAACGGAAATTAGCATTGACATCACGATACCTGCTGTTATTTTAACATAAACACGCAAACATGGCATTAGAAACACATAAAATGATACTTACAGGAATATATTTTCTCTGCTCTGTAGACACTTTTTTGTTTTTTTCTTTATGGTTTTGAATGAGAACAAACACTAAAGCCTGAATCCTGAACGACTTGAAGCTTTTCTCTGAGTGTGAGTGAAAGTTATAGGCCGTTGTTTTGTTGTTTTTACAGTTAGAATAAAACACACTGTGTGATGTTGTTTACTGCATTTATAATGTGTTTATTGTCTGAGTCGATGATGGGAGTACTGTAGGATTTGGTGTTCGGTTTCGGATTTGGCCGAATCTTTTGGGCTTCCTCCAGTTCTCCTCCTTCTCTTGTTTCTTATGAAAGATAATAGAGGTTTTTTTTTTGTATAAATGGTGATGTTTGAACACTTGACTCGTGTTGTGTTAAAGTTTAAACTCTAATCGCTTCCCACCGCGGCGGATCGACTGGACCAGATAAGCCGCCTTCCCTTCCCCTTCTCCTTCTCCTTCTCCTTCTCCCCTGATTATGAGCGGAAACTCTGACTTTTTTCCTTCCCTCTCCTGAAAGACGTCCAAGTCTGAAAACTCTGCTGCACTTAAAGTCACTTTGTCGCCATAAAAAGCACTTTTAATGTTTTCTGGGTCTCGGTATCAGCTGTTATAAAAGATGGAAAGAGAGAGGGGAATTAAAGTGGTTTAAATGGGCGTGTTAAAAAAAAAAAGAAAAAAAAAAAGGGCCGCGGCAGCCTGAGAACGAGGACGAGGACGAGGAGCCGTTAATAAAGTTGATGTGTTAGTTCATCACTGTAAAACTTTACAACTCTTTGAATGTTTATCATTTTTTATAATAACCAGCTCAGTGTGTGTGTGTGTGTGTGTGTGTTTTATTACATTACTGTTATCACTTTTATAATGGCTAACTGTACGGGTGTGTGTGTGTGTGTTGCCTTACATGGCGAAGCCGACCTACCACGAGGGTATAAAAGCTAATCTGTGTGTGCGGCGCATATGTGTGTGTGTGTGTGTGTGTGTAATTCTGCAATAATAATATATTCAGGGAGATTCAGTGTGTGTGTTTATGAAAGGAAAGAGCTGCACATGTGTGTGTGTGTGTGTGTGTGTGTGTGTATGTGTGTGTCCACTGTGACCCAGTGTAAACTAATATTGATTCAGCTGTTGGTGTTATACACTAGTCATAAAACTGGACTTATTGTAGGATCCAGGCTTACCTTCTCACTCCGTGTGTGTGCGTCTGTCCATGCGTATGTGTGTGTGTGTTGTACCAACGTTTTCTCTTATGTTTCTGCTGTGTGTGTGTGTGTGTGGGTATTGACTCGGATTTAGACCAAATTTAAAACCCCAGTTTACGTGTCAAACAGGGTTTTCTTCACACTAAACACTTCACGCTGAGAATTGGTGGAAAAACATGAAAGTTTCTCCTTTTCTTTTTTGTTTCTCCGAGTCAAAAACCAAACTGTTGCAGCGTCGCCCCGTCCGATCAGGAGAGAGGAGGTTGTTTTTGTGTTTTTTTAACGAGGATAAAGGTGCATTTAGTCGACTCGGACAAACCACTTGCTAAGACCCGTTAGCATCGAGCTTTTTGTCACCACGGACACTGTAACGCCTTGTTTACATATACACTCATACCCAGGGATGAAAGAGTGAAGCTGCAGCCTCATAATACGTTTTTTTTTAAAAAGCACAATAACCGAGAGATCAAGATGTAGGCTAACGCTAGATTAGCTGTTAGCCGCTGTTGCTAACAGGTGAAACTACTGTGGCCTCGAGGGCTCAACACATAGAAATTCAGACAAATAACTTGATCATTTTGACAACAAATGAGCTGTAGAAAAAAAACTACTTAAAAGACTACACAAGTGTTTTTGGGAACAAAAGAAAAAAAGTGACGGACCTGGCTAAAGACTTATGCTAAGCTAACCGCCTTACATTTTAGTGATAATATCCTATGTGAATTATATGACGTTATAATAAACCAAATACACTCACTCACACACTTGTTGCACATTTGTATCTTTGTGTTTTTGTTTTCTTAAGTTGCAGCTTGTTGATCCATCAGGGCCACCGTAGTTTTACCTGTTAGCATGGCGGCTAGCAGCTAATTTTGGTGTTGTAGCTAAACCTCTGATTGGTTATTGTGCCTTTTTTAAACCATATAAATACACAAATCTGTCATTAGATGTCTTACATAATATTGCAGATCCAAAACAATATTGATTACCAATCTCAGCATCAATACGACTCCAATAAACGAGTTGTTTTTACAACAAGGTGTTTTTATATGAGGTGTAAAAGGTGCCAAGAAAACACAGTGAAGGACAAACATTGATTAAATCAATAAACCAAACAATCTCTGTAATTCAGTAGCACGTTTGTATCTTTGTTGTTTTGTTTTCCTAAGTTGCAGCATGTTGAGCCATCTGGGCCACCGTAGTTTTACCTGTTAGCATGGCAGCTAGCAGCTAATTCTGCTTCTGATTGGTTATTGTGCGTTTTTTTAAACTCATTGTGAGGCTGCTTCTTTTCATTTCATCACACCACACAAGTGTTTGCATCAAATTAACTTTATTGACAATTTAATTATCTACCAAGACACTTCCTCACACATGTTTTTATGGCTCAGATCGTTAGCTAACGTTCACCATATTGATTATTAGTTTTTGGAGTCGTAAGTCTGCACCTTTTAAATCCACACAGATACACGTTAGTCCATCGACCTGTATCTTTGTTTTTTGTTTTCCTAAGTTGCAGCGTGTTGAGTCATTGGGGCCACCGTAGTTTTACCTGTTAGCATGGCAGCTAGCAGCTAATTCTGCTTCTGATTGGTTATTGTGCGTTTTTTTAAAAACTCAATGTGAGGCTGCTTCTTTTTATTTCATCACATCCCACAAGTGTTTGCATCAAATTAACTTTATTGACAATTTAATTATCTACCAAGACACTTCCTCACACATGTTTTTATGGCTCAGATCGTTAGCTAACGTTCACCATATTGATTATTAGTTTTTGGAGCCGTAATTCTGCACCTTTTAAATCCACACAGACACACGTTAGTCCATCGACCTGTATCTTTGTTTTTTGTTTTCTTAAGTTGCAGCATGTTGATCCATTGGGGCCACCGTAGTTTTACCTGTTAGCATGGCAGCTAGCTGCTAATTCTGCTTCTGATTGGTTATTGTGCGTTTTTTTTTAACTCATTGTGTGGCTGCTTCTTTTCATTTCATCACACCACATAAGTGTTTGCATCAAATTAACTTTATTGACAATTTGATTATCTACCAAGACACTTCCTCACACATGTTTTTATGACTCAGATTGTTAGCTAACATTCACCATATTGATTATTAGTTTTTGGAGCCGTACCTACTACGTCTGCACCTTTTTAAATCCACACAGGTTGTTGCAATCTGGGAGTTTTAGTCTTTTCTCACTTGTGAAAGGATGAATTAAAAATGAGCTTCCTGTGTTTAATAAAAAACCTGCGAGGTCAAACTCAGGGCGAAGAGAGAAACCTGCCGCCCTCAGCTCACAACGTTAATAAATGAAGGGAGTTGGGGACGAGGATGAGGATGAGATGTTCAAGGGAGGTTTCAGAAAATCAGACGTGACGACGCCTTCGTTCGTTCGTTTGTTTCCTCTCAAAGTTTTTTTTATTGTTTGTGTTGGAGCGCGGAGTCGGTGTTGATGTCGAGAGAGAGACGAGACGAGAGAGAGGGTTTGTCTTTGGTGTCCTTGTGTTTCTGTTTGTGCACGAGAGGAACGAGTGTGTGTGTGTGTGTGTGTGTGTGATGTATGGGGACGGTGAGTAATACTGCATGTGTCATTCTAAGTCCCTCGAGTTTTCTTCCTCTCTCTCTCTTTCTCTCGCTCTCTCTCTCCCCCCTCATGTCCTTCCTCACTCGCTCTCTCCCATCTGTCTTCTCCCTCCCTCCCTCTCTCCATCCCTCTCCCTCTCTCTCTCTTTCTTTATTTCTTCATCTCTCTTTTTTTCCTGTGACATTCCTGTCCGGCGCTGAGGGTGTCATCCTAGTTTTCTGCTGACTCTGTGCTTTTGCTGACACACACACACACACACACACACACACACACACACACACACACACACACACACACACACACACACACACACACACACACACACACACACACACACTCCAGCTGTTGAGAGGCGAGGGCGTTTATTGGATTGTCTGTGTCCTCTATTTGGATAAGGAGAAAGGAAAGAGGGAGGACGAGAAGAGAAAGAGAAAGAGAGAGAGAGAGAAGGAGGAAGAGGAGGAGAAGAGAAAGAGAAGATGAAGAAGAGGAGGAGAGGAAGATAATAAAAATAATGAAATAAGGGAAGAGAAAGCGAGTTAATAGAGGAAGAGGAAGTGAGTGAGGGAGAAGTGAAGTGATTGATCAGAGCTGATAATAAACATAATAACATTAATAAAAATTACCATCAATCAATAAACAACATTAATAGGGAACTATTTGAGCAATAATATTAATGGCTTTTGTGGTAGATCCTGTTTCAGCTTCTCATCTGAAGTGAAAACGAAAGCAGATGCACAGATTATTCTCGATCAATAAGGAAAATAATTGATAATGAGGATAATTATTATTATAATTAATAGTTAAAAAGATTCAGAAACATAATTTGGTTGAATTTCCTTTAATAAGCTGTAAAAACAGATAATTGTTGAACGTGGACACATGACACCTGCTGTCAGCAGCTACACTGTGACACCTGTGTGTTACAGTAAAGCTGCTCAGAGCAGTTCACTGATCGTAAGAAAAATGGACGCTCTGACGTCGGGTTAAACACATGAAATAAACATGGTGCGTTGTCGCCGTCACCTCGCCACGTCTTTGTTTTTGCCCCCTAAACCCATAAAAACTAAAAAAAAATTTGCCTCCTAAACCCCTAAAAACTAAATTGGTACTTGAACGCAGCACAAGTGAAATGATTGATAATGTGTGTTTTGAAATTTGAACGAACTGCAAGTGAACACAACATCTGACATCTGATTATCATTAAGCATTCAAGTGTAGTTGGTAAAAGTGGAGAAAATCACTCATAAACTCAATATTTCTAATACATTAATATATTTATTAAATGAAGTTACAGATTGACTGAAGTTATTAAATAAAATGTTTAATGAAATGATAAAAAGAAAATGTTTATTTGTGAATGAGGACTTGGAAGGTGATGTGAACCTGTAGTGCAGGTCTGTGTTGCTTTAAGTGAAGGTAGCAGGCTAAAGATGGACTGCAGAGAAAAAGAGAGAGAGAGAGAGAAAAAGAGAGAGAGAGATGGAAAGACAGGAGGAGAAATAAAAAGAGACGGAGATAAAAGATGGAGAAGGTGGAGAGGGAGAGAGAGGGAGAAAGCAGATGCTCTGAAAGAACAATGGAGGAAGAGAGAGACATAAATGATGGCCGGTGTGTGAGAGAAAGAGAGGGATAGAGAGAAAGAGAGGGAGAGTCAAATGAAGGGAGAGGGAGAGATGAAAGATGACAGGCGTGGGAGGCAGCGGGCGAGCGAGGGAGAGAGACATGGAAAGAAAGTGAGAGAGAGAGAGAGAGAGGGAGACTGGAGAAAAGGAGATAAAAGATGAGAGGTGGAGGAAAGAGCAGCAGAGGAGAGAAAGAGAGACAGAGAGAGAGAGAGGTGGGTGAAGAAGGGAGGTTGGGGTGTGAAAAAGAGAGAGAGAGTGTGTGAAGAGATGACAGGACGATGAAGAAGAAGAGGAGGAGGAGGAGGAGGAGAAGAGGTGAGCGTCCTTGCACTGTCAGGGGCGATCGATGGCACATCATTTACATTACACTGACTTAACTGCAGAGAGGGAGAGAGAGAGAGATGGAGAGGGGGGAGGAAGAGATTGATAGAAGAAGGGAGGGGAGGTAAGGACAGGTAGACGGAGAGAGGGAGAGAGAGCAAGAGAGAGGGATGGACGGAGGTGAGGAATGAAGAGTCGGAGGGGCAGAAAATTAACTACAGCTGAGGAAAGATGGAGGGATGGTGGAAATTGATTTGGTGAAAGCAGGGAGCTCCTCTTTCTTTCTTTCTTTCTTTCTTTCTTTCTTTCTTTCTTTCTTTCTTTCTTTCTTTCTTTCTTTCCTTCCTTCCTTTCTTTCTCTCTTTCTCTATCTATCTATCTATCTATCTATCTATCTATCTATCTATCTATCTATCTATCTATCTATCTATCTATCTATCTATCTATCTATCTAATTAGCCTAGCCACCCAGCTAATGGTTAGCGATGCTACTAAGCGGTGCGCTCACATCGGACGCAAAGCAAATTTTTCGTGCGACGTGATTACAAAGTTAATGCAAATAAGCAAATTTGTGCGAATAACGAACACGAGAAATTTGCATATTTGCGTAAGTTAAAAAAAAAATTTAACATATGCGAAATATTTGCGTGACGCTGTGTCGGGACATTGAGATTCTCCTCACACAGTCAATATTGATTGATTGATTTTCACACGCCAAAAACTAATTTTGAATTTCAGCGAGCTGTGTGCACCTCGGACGATATTATTAACCTAGACATGATGGCGTGAGTTGTTTGTACACATGTAGGCTGTCCGTAAACACAAAAAGTCCTACTCCCGTGGTAAAACTCGCATGAGTAAAGCGAGGCGAAAATTCACCTTGCACCCGGTGTGAACGCACCGTAAGAGTGAACAGTTAGCAGACACAATGTTTAGCGTAGTTGCTGACCGTCATGCTAACCCGGCTACTGGCTAGTGATGCTATAACAGCTTGTTGGTGCTAAAGGCCCCCGAATAGTCGGGCGTTCTTGACTCCGCGGACGTCTGCGTGTACTCGAAGCGGAATCAATGCAGACCCAAAGCAGACATCCGCCAGATCCGGCCGCGCAAAACTCAATTTTTACGACTGTGCGGACTCTGCATACGTGTATTCGGTATCACACGATAGACTGCTCAGTGGGAAATCTTCACATTGATCTGTTTTAAATGGGGAAACCATTCGCTCGACTATGAACCCTCAAACGTCCGCGGACAGTGCGCCCGACTATGTGTGGGCCTTAAGAGTGACGCTAACAGCCGTTTATGTTTAGCAGATAGGTAGCTAGACCACAAAGTTTAGCATGTTTTCCATCTTGATTTAGCGATGCTAACTCTGTTACTTGTTTGTGATGCTACTAGCCTGTTGATGCTAAGCGTTCACAGCCACATTTAACACGTTTAACCTGCTTGATTATGTTAAATTAGCATGTTATCTTTACTACTGGTTAGCAATGCTACCTGGCTGTTGATGCTAACAGTTCACAGTTGATTAGCGTTCAAGCCTACAAAGTTTAGCTTCTTATTTTAGCACGCTAACGTCTGCTAATTAGCACTGTAGGCTTCACAAACTCTATCTATCTATCTATCTATCTATCTATCTATCTATCTATCTATCTATCTATCTATCTATCTATCTATCTATCTATCCTCCCTATGTTCCTGTCCCCCTCCCTCTCCCCCCTCTCTCTCTCCCTCCCTCCTCCCTCCCTCGTTCATACCATATGTGACATTCCTTCTCAATGTGGCGCATTGAAAACTTCCTGTTGTTATAGTTTGTTATGGAGAACTTCAAAGAGACGGAGGGAGACGGAGGAGGGGGGGATGGAGGGAGGGAGTGAAGGAGGGGGAAGGAGGAGGGGGAAGAATGGGGGGGACAGAAAGAGAGAGAGAGAAAGAGAGAGAGAGAGCGAACATGAGTCTGTTATAGTTTTACCTCTTAAATGCTAACATGTGAGAGAAGCTTGTATGCCTGTATGAATTATCCCTGAGTGTGTGTGTCTCTGTGTGTGTGTTCGTGTGTGTGTTTCTGTGTGTTTCTGTGTGTGTGTGTGTGTGTGTGTGTGTGCGTGCGTGTGTGTGTGTGTGTGTGTGCCCACATGCCTAGGAAGTAAGGTAATGACGCTTAAAGCCATCACACACACTCACGCAGACATGCAGACACACGTTAGTCCATCGACCTGTATAACTTGTCTTGTCAGCGATTGTGTGTGTGTGTGTGTGTGTGTGTGTGTGTGTGTGTGTGTGTGTGTGTGTGTGTGTGTGTGTGTGTGTGTGAGAGAGTGTGTGTGGTGTTTAATATTTAATAGGCGCTGGTTAAAAATGCAGGAGTGTTTTTGTCTCTTGTCCCGTTGCACACCTGTTCCTCTGGAGAGAGAGAGAGAGAGGAGGGGGGATGGATGGATAGATAGATAGATAGATAGATAGATAGATAGATAGATAGATAGATAGATAGATAGATAGATAGATAGATAGATAGATAGATAGATAGATAGATAGACGGATGGATGGATGGATGGATAGATAGATAGAATGGATGGACGGACGGACGGACGGACGGACGGACGGACAGATAGATAGATAGATAGATAGATAGATAGATAGATAGATAGATAGATAGATAGATAGATAGACGGATGGATGGATGGATGGATGGATGGATGGATAGATAGAATGGATGGACGGATGGATAGAGATAGATGGATAGATAGATAGATAGATAGATAGATAGATAGATAGATAGATAGATAGATAGATAGATAGATAGATAGATAGATAGATAGATAGATAGATACATAGATAGGCCAAGAAGCGAGGGATGAGTGGATGAGTGCAGGTTAATCGATGTAGTTTTCCTGTTTCTGCTTTAAGGTGATTTTTTTCCCCTCCTTATTATTTTCGCTCTACTTCCTTTATCAATCAATACTTATTATTGGTTCCTTTCTCTCTCTCTTTCTCTCTATAACACTGCTCATCCCCTCTTTCTTTCTTTCTTTTCCTCTGACGAAAAAGAGACAGAAAGAGAGAGAGAGAGGACACACACACACACACAAACACACACATACACACAATGAAGTCATTCATCTGTCCAATCAAAGAGACGGAAGCCCAGAGGAGTAAACATCCATCTCTCTATCTTTTCCCTCTCTCTATCTGTCTCTCTCTCTCTCTCTTTCTCTTTCTCTTTCCCGTTCGCCCCGTGAATCCATGAGCGTCCGTGATTATGATGCCCCAGTGTGTGTGTGTGTGTGTGTGTGTGTGTGTGTGTGTGGACAGACATATATCCCATTTCTCTGGTGTCTCTTTAAAAAGAATAGATTGTTCTTCTGCCACAAACAAAGAGTAAAGACTTGTGCACACACACACACACACACACACACACACACTGAGAGAGAGAGAGAGAGAGAGAGAGCTTGTGACACGATTTATGATGGGCGAGAGATGGAGGGAGACAGAAAACAGACAGAGAGAAAAGGACATCACCCTCCGAGAGAGAGAGAGAAGGAGAGAGAGAAGGAGAGAGAGAGAGGGTTTAAAGCCAGTAATCAATAGTCAGATCTTTTTTTTTTTTTTTGACATCGTTTGACCTCAGGTTGGGGGGGGAGGACGGAGGACGGAGGACAGAGGGGAAGACAAAAGAGATGCAGGGATGGATGGACAGAGAGATGGAGCTGTAGATTAAAAAAAATGGGGGGACAAAAAAGATAAATGACGAGTGGCACCGGAGCAGAAAATGGAGGATGTGTTGGAGAAAACACTAAAAAAAACTATCCCAAAAGAAAAAAAACGCGGAAGGAATGAGTTTGATCAGAAGATAAATGAATGAATGAATGAATGAATGAATAAAATTACATGTTCAAGAGGTACAAAAAGAGTCGGACTGAGATATCGGGACTTGAACGCAACATTTCTGCTGTTTAACTTCAAATCATTGTAGAAAAAAAAAAATCATGTCTGTTTAGATTTCAAACTGTTTTTTCTGACTAATTTGGGATTTTTGGAACAAACACTGATCAATAAGTTCTGATAAGCAATCAGTCGGCCAATATTCCTCATGTAAAATCAGAAAAATAGAGGAAATTAAGTATTAAATAATGATTAACTAATGATCAACAGTGTGTTATTAAAATGTCACCTTTAAAACATATAATAGCTATTTGATGCGTATAAGGGCCGTAGGTAATGCCAGTCTTTTTCCTTCCCTTTTATTATGTTACAACATAAAGTGTTACAGGCCACACAAGAAGCATTGACAATATTAAAACATCAATGTTTTTAAATGGTCCTTTATTTTGAAAATATGAGTAAATAAATGACACTGAGGTGAAAGACGAAACAGAATCAAAATGTCAAACTGTGAAAACTGAATAATTAAAGAGCTGACGAGGTCCAGACGTCTTGATTCTTCTCATCTGGAGACTGAAAATATATAAAACCACAAACACATTTCAGCCCCCCAAAAAAAGAAAAGAAGAGAAAAAAAGAGGTAGAGAGAAACGACAGGAAAAGAGAGAGAGAGAGAAAAAGAGAAGGAAACTAAATCCAACAACAAAGACGAATATGAATCTGAAGACGACAGAGGAGTGAAACTGTAAACCGAGAAAAGAAAGAGAGGAAGAAAAATAAGGAGAAGAAAGAGAAAGAGGAGGAGGAGGAGGAGAGAGGGATCAGTGATGATGGAGAGATAAAAGAGGAGAGCGAGAGGAAGATGAAAGATTTTAGCTAAAGAGGGTTGACCCCACGCTCTACCCCTCGTATTGACCGCAGCAGGCCTTGATAAACTACACTGTGTGTGTGTGTGTGTGTGTGTGTGTGTGTGTGTGTGTGTGTGTGTGTGTGTGTGTGTGTGTGTGTGTGTGTGAGACCCCCGCACGTTCGGAGCTAAATCAATCTGTCAAACGCGTTAGAGAGTCCGTGCTTATTCACCGCCATGCCTGTTTGTGCGTCCATTCGTGTGTGTGTGTGTTGGTCTCTGTGTGTGTGTGTGTGTGTGACCGACCCTGACCGGCCATCAGAGCCAATGACGGAGTATTGATCAAGGCTCCGTCTCCATAGAAACGGCCATTTGGGAGGACAGGCGAGGGTGCGCGTGTGTCAGAGTGGGAAGACTTACTTCAAGGTGGCTCATCAGATCATCGTGTGTGTGTGTCGGTGTGTGTGTGTGTGTGTCGGTGTGTGTGTGTGTCTGTGTGTGTCAGTGTGTGTGTGTGTGTGTGAAATGTCAGTTCCGTGTTTTCCATTCGTGGCGTGTTGTCGTCTTCTGGCCAATTAAAAGGTCATCAAAAAACAAAAATACATCAGCAGCACCAACATGATGTCGAGCCGCCTGTCGTCTAACCCTCCTAATTAACACCAACAAATCGTTACCTCGTTAATTACAACACATTATTGTCATCATCATCATCATCATCATCATCATCATCATCATCATCATCATCATCGTCGTCGTCCATGTAAACAAACATCATCATCATCATCGGAGCATCGGCTTCTACTTTACTGTGTTTTCACTGTTTGGACTCGAACCTGTTTCAGTTCAATCTAAACACTAATTAAACCGTTAATCAAATCAAAGCCAACGGTGAATCACAACACATCTGCTGCTCAGGCTGTTTTTTTGTTTTGTCGTCGTGGCAACGCTGTATCGCTAAAAAAAAAAAAAAAAAACAGACCTGTAGGTGGCAGCAAACTCTGTCAATTTGTACCTTTCATTTCTTTATGTAAATTGTTTTTTTTCTTTCTTTCTTTCATTAATTCAGTATCTTTGATTTTTCCATGTTAATTTGTCTTTTTTTCTTTTCTATTTTTTATGTTATGAATTTCTGTATTATCTTCTTACTTTGAAGACCACCGCCGTTGTTGTTTTTTTACATAGGGGAGGTATTTTCATAAGCCTTTTTTGGCTTCCACCTCTCCCGCACAATGTTTAATTAAATAAAAAAAAGTAAAGAAAAAGTAAAGTAATGTAAATATCTATAATGAAAAGTGTTAACTGACGCCTTTTTGTCTGTACGATAATCTTTATCAGATGATTTCTGTTAATTTCTAGAACCGGACATTGTTCACTCTTAGGTCATAAAGCAGTTTCGTTCAAGGTGAGGTTGTCCTAAAGTGGACACCATTTTTTTGTCTGTGTCCTCCCGATAGCTGTGTCCAAGTCAAGTATATTCGGTCTACAAAGGTGTGGACATTGGTTGTTGTTGTTGTAAATCTTGAAGGACGAACTGAGATGAGACGTTTTGGTCTGGTTTTGATTCCAGCGTGACGCAATCGGTCTTTGAATGCAGA